>NC_084625.1:922062-1007062 GCF_033978795.1 Nerophis ophidion
TCCAGTATTTGGCGAGCGCCGTTTTGTCCTACTAATTTTGGCCGTCCTTGAACGCACCGTGGTTTGTGTACATGTACAACTTTCTCCGACTTTCTAGGACGTGTTTTATGCCACTTCTTTTTCTGTCTCATTTTGTCCACCAAACTTTCAATGCTGTGCGTGAATACACAAAGGTGAGTTTTGTTGACGTTATTGTCTTGTGTGGAGTGCTAATCAGACATATTTGCTCACTGCAAGCTAATCGATGCTAACATGCTATTTAGGCTAGCTGTATGTACATATTGCATCATTATGCCTCATTTGTAGCTATATTTCAGCTCATTTAGTTTCTTTTAAGTCCTCTTAATTCACTTTATATCTCATGACACACTAATATGGCTTTTATTTTTTTGCGGCTCCAGACAGATATGTTTTTGTATTTTTTGTCCAATATGGCTCTTTCAACATTTTAGGTTGCTGACCCCTGTTTTAGAGGCTTTATGGACACAATGACATCATGTCTTCATTGTTAGCTGGACTTCAAAATGAATAAGAAATATGACAGCTTGAGGATGGATAATAGAAGACATATGTAAAAAAGTTCCAATTGAAAATATCCTATTTGGCCGACAGTTCCAATCCCTGCATTAGCAGCAGCCGTAGATAGGATTCAAGAAAAGAAGTTACTAGATACAAACATGGATAAGTATTCATAACATGTTAAAGTAAATACAGAAAACCATGAATACTGCAGTTATTCCACAAGAACACATGGTTTTGAATCAAAGATTAGCAACAAGTCATCAGTTTCACCAACAGCAATTAATAAGGCAGATAAAGCAGTCATGTGCAGAGCATAAAAACACAGCATGAAGAACGACACAAGATTTAAGAGATGACAAAGTTCAACCTCCAGAAGGAATTAATGAATGAACAGAGTCATTCATTATTATGCAGGCACTAAAACGGAAATAAGGAGGGAAATGAAGTATAGAAGCCAATAGAAATGTCAGGAGAGTTGGACTAAAGAAGGTGAAGGTGAAGGTGAAGGTGAAGGTGAAGGTGAAGGTGAAGGTGAAGGTGAAGGTGAAGGTGTGCACGGTCACAAAGTCCAGAGGAGGAATTATTAGACTCATCATAGAAACAGGAAGGATGAATAATTTAATCCTGGAAGGAAGGCCGAGAACAGTTGACTTCTGTAGTCAAAGGTGTGAAAGCAGTGTAGGACATGTAAGTCATCACAAATAATAATAATTATTATTAACAGTGAGACTTCTGTGGTCAAATGTATGAAAGCTGCACTCGCACTTCATACCATAGACTTGTTAGAAGTAAATGCAGCATTGGCTGCTGTCACGCGAGAAATTGGGCCGCCATCTTGAAGTGGTGATGAGGAGCAGGCGAGCGGCCTAAACTGACAGTTGACAGGTAGAAAAAAAAGATGCCAAACTGACAGCTGACAGGTAGAAAACAAAGATGCTAAACTGACAGTTGACAGGTAGAAAACAAAGATGCTAAACTGACAGTTGACAGTTAGAAAACAAAGATGCTAAACTGACAGTTGACAGGTAGAAAACAAAGATGCTAAAGTGACAGTTGACAGGTAGAAAACAAAGATGCTAAAGTGACAGTTGACAGGTAGATAACAAAGATGCTAAAGTGACAGTTGACAGGTAGAAAAACAAAGATGCTAAACTGACAGTTGACAGGTAGAAAACAAAGATGCTAAAGTGACAGTTGACAGGTAGAAAACAAAGATGCTAAACTGACAGTTGACAGGTAGAAAACAAAGATGCTAAAGTGACAGTTGACAGGTAGAAAAACAAAGATGCTAAACTGACAGTTGACAGGTAGAAAACAAAGATGCTAAAGTGACAGTTGACAGGTAGAAAACAAAGATGCTAAAGTGACAGTTGACAGGTAGAAAACAAAGATGCTAAACTGACAGTTGACATGTAGAAAAAAAGATGCTAAACTGACAGTTGACAGGTAGAAAACAAAGATGCTAAAGTGACAGTTGACAGGTAGAAAACAAAGATGCTAAAGTGACAGTTGACAGGTAGAAAACAAAGATGCTAAACTGACAGTTGACAGGTAGAAAACAAAGATGCTAAAGTGACAGTTGACAGGTAGAAAAACAAAGATGCTAAAGTGACAGTTGACATGTAGAAAACAAAGATGCTGAACTGACAGTTGACATGTAGAAAACAAAGATGCTAAACTGACAGTTGACAGGTAGAAAACAAAGATGCTAAACTGACAGTTGACAGGTAATATATGTTAGCTAACTAGACAATTAGATGGCTATACAGTATTACATAAGTCTAAATTTAGTCTAGCTTTCCAACCCAATTTTGTGTAGCCCACCATTGTGAAATGTGTGTGACCTTTATCCACACATTTATATAAACTCTGCTGCTGCAGCAACAGAGATAAAGTATAAGATATATAGATAGCTAATGTATTCATACATTGTTTATGTAGGATACATGCATGTATATATATATGTATATAACCTAATCATATTGTTTCTTGAACTTAAAAATACTTTTGATCTGGGACGTCTGGTCGCTTTTTTTGATTGATTGATTGATTGATTGAAACTTTTATTAATAGATTGCACAGTACAGTATATATTCTGTACAATTGATCACTAAATGGTAACACCCCAATAAGTTTTTCAACTTGTTTAAGTCGGGGTCCACCTTCATCAATTCATGGTAATTTATAGCATATAAGAATATTCTATTACTGTTAAGCAAACTATGAATAATAAAACATGTGTCCTTTATCATAGCTACACGTATGAGAAAAAAATCGGGTGAAAATGAGTGTTTTTTAGTGAGGTAAGCTGAATGAAATGCGTTGACAGTTCATTGCTCCTGACTAATGCATTGCACTGAGTGGAGCGGATCACCACTCCAAGATGGCGGCCCCGCGTCTCGTCAGTACCCTGAGAATATTTCTATACTTCATTCCACCAGGAGGCGGCCGTGCGCACCACAGCCGCCGTTACACCAACGAAGAAGAAGACAACCCGGAAAAAGAAGATTTCGAAAAAGGAAGAAGAAGAAGAACAAGAAGAAGTTAATGAAGTCTGGCTCTGTCTTGCACGTATTTGTCTTCTAAGCTCTTCTACGTCCTCCAACATGTCCAGCGATCATCGACGCTGGGAAACGTTACAGGCGCTCAAGAAGTCGCCAAAGGGAAATATCAAGTTTGACCCTTTTTGGTCGGAGAGGGGCGAGGTAAGTACGTGATAGCTTTAGCTTAGCTTTAGCCGACTAGCAGGCGCTTTCACAACTTTGTTACTTCTTAGACTAACTTTATGACTTCTCAGACTAGACTTTCACTAACTTTATTCATTCATAACTTGTTAGACTTAGACTAACTTTATTTATCCACAACATCTTCTGCGCACGCGCACACACGGCTAAGCAGAACGCATGCGCGCGCACACACACGGCTAAGCAGAACGCATGCGCGCGCACAGGCGTTGTTTGCGCATGCGCGTACATGTACCTGCACAAGCAGTGGTGTATTTGACAGTGATCACGTGTGGTGTTCATAGTTTAGTAAAGCTTTGATTTGTTTGAGTTTTGGTTCTGAAATACAGACAACACAACTATAAAACAAACTATTCTCCTTTTTCGGTCTTGAAGGTAAAAACGAGGTCTACCAAAGGTTAGATTTTTGTTTTATAATTCATACAAGATTAAAATGTAACTGGACGTTGCAGTTTAAAGACCATAGACTGACCTGGAGGGATACATCTGTCTGGTGTTGTATCCTGCATTAGAATGACCACGATCAACATGTAGTTTGGTGTTGTATCCTGCATTTGAATGACTACGATCAACATGTAGTATGGTGTTGTATCCTGCATTTGAATGACCACGATCAACATGTAGCTTGGTGTTGTATCCTGCATTAGAATGACCACGATCAACATGTAGTTTGGTGTTGTATCCTGCATTTGAATGACCACGATCAACATGTAGTTTGGTGTTGTATCCTGCATTTGAATGACCACGATCAGCATGTAGTTTGGTGTTGTATCCTGCATTTGAATGAACACGATCAGCATGTAGTTTGGTGTTGGTTCCTGCATTTGAATGACCACGATGGACATGTAGCTTGGTGTTGTATCCTGCATTTGAATGACCACAATCAACATGTAACTTGGTGTTGGTTCCTGCATTTGAATGACCACAATCAACATGTAACTTCGTGTTGGTTCCTGCATTTGAATGACCACGATCAACATGTAATTTGGGGTTGTAGCCTGCATTTGAATGACTGTAATCAACATGTAGTTTGGTGTTGTATCCTACATTTGAATGACCACGATCGACATGTAGTTTGGTGTTGTATCCTGCATTTGAATGACCGTGATTAACACGTAATTTGGGGCTGTATCCTGCATTTGAATGACCATGATTGACATGTAGCTTGGTGTTGTATCCTGCATTTGAATGACCACGATCAACATGTAGTGTGGTGTTGTATCCTGCATTTGAATGACCACGATCGACATGTAGTTTGGTGTTGTATCCTACATTTGAATGACCACGATCGACATGTAGTTTGGTGTTGTATCCTGCATTTGAATGACCACGATCAACATGTAGTTTGGTGTTGTATCCTGCATTTGAATGACCATGATTGACATGTAGCTTGGTGTTGTATCCTGCATTTGAATGACCACGATCAACATGTAGTTTGGTGTTGTATCCTGCATTTGAATGACCACGATCAACATGTAATTTGGGGTTGTAGCCTGCATTTGAATGACTGTAATCAACATATAGTTTGGTGTTGTATCCTACATTTGAATGACCACGATCGACATGTAGTTTGGTGTTGTATCCTGCATTTGAATGACCGTGATTAACACGTAATTTGGGGCTGTATCCTGCATTTGAATGACCATGATTGACATGTAGCTTGGTGTTGTATCCTGCATTTGAATGACCACGATCAACATGTAGTGTGGTGTTGTATCCTGCATTTGAATGACCACGATCGACATGTAGTTTGGTGTTGTATCCTACATTTGAATGACCACGATCGACATGTAGTTTGGTGTTGTATCCTGCATTTGAATGACCACGATCAACATGTAGTTTGGTGTTGTATCCTGCATTTGAATGACCATGATTGACATGTAGCTTGGTGTTGTATCCTGCATTTGAATGACCACGATCAACATGTAGTTTGGTGTTGTATCCTGCATTTGAATGACCACGATCAACATGTAGTTTGGTGTTGTACCCTGCATTTGAATGACCACGATCAACATGTAGTTTGGTGTTGTATCCTACATTTGAATGACCACGATCAACATGTAGTTTGGTGTTGTATCCTGCATTTGAATGACCACGATCGACATGTAGTTTGGTGTTGTATCCTACATTTGAATGACCACGATCGACATGTAGTTTGGTGTTGTATCCTGCATTTGAATGACCACGTTCAACATGTAGTTTGGTGTTGTATCCTGCATTTGAATGACCATGATTGACATGTAGCTTGGTGTTGTATCCTGCATTTGAATGACCACGATCAACATGTAGTTTGGTGTTGTATCCTGCATTTGAATGACCATGATTGACATGTAGCTTGGTGTTGTATCCTGCATTTGAATGACCACGATCAACATGTAGTTTGGTGTTGTATCCTGCATTTGAATGACCACGATCAACATGTAGTTTGTTGTTGTATCCTGCATTTGAATGACCACGATCAACATGTAGTTTGGTGTTGTATCCTGCATTTGAATGACCACGATCAACATGTAGTTTGGTGTTGTATCCTACATTTGAATGACCACGATCAACATGTAGTTTGGTGTTGTATCCTGCATTTTAATGACCACGATTGACATGTAGCTTGGTGTTGTATCCTGCATTAGAATGACCACGTTCAACATGTAGTTTGGTGTTGTATCCTGCATTAGAATGACCACGTTCAACATGTAGTTTGGTGTTGTTTCCTGCATTTGAATGACCACGATCAACATGTAGTTTGGTGTTGTATCCTGCATTTGAATGACCATGATTGACATGTAGCTTGGTGTTGTATCCTGCATTTGAATGACCACGATCAACATGTAGTTTGGTGTTGTATCCTGCATTTGAATGACCACGATCAACATGTAGTTTGGTGTTGGTTCCTGCATTTGAATGACCACGATCGACATGTAGTTTGGTGTTGTATCCTGCATTAGAATGACCACGTTCAACATGTAGTTTGGTGTTGTTTCCTGCATTTGAATGACCACGATCAACATGTAGTTTGGTGTTGTATCCTGCATTTGAATGACCACGATCAACATGTAGTTTGGTGTTGGTTCCTGCATTTGAATGACCACGATCGACATGTAGTTCTAGCCTGATTTAGCCATTCCTTGACCCCTTTTGAGGTGTGTTTGGGGTCATTGAACAGGACAATGACCTAATCCTCCTTCTTCATTTTCCCATTGAAAGCAGCAGTTCCATTGGCAGCAAAACAGGCTTAGAGCATAATACTACCACCACCATGCTTGACGGTAGGTGTGGTGTTCCTGGGATTAAAGGCCTCAACTCACATTGCTGGGTATTGTGGCCAAACAGCTCCATTTTTGTTCTGACCACAGAACTTTCCTCCAGAAGGTCTTATCTCTGTCCATGTGATGTCAGATGAAACACAAATGGATCTGTTTGGCCACAACACCCAGCAACATGTTTGGAGGAGAAAAGGGGAGGTTTTTAATCCCAGGAACACCATGCCTACCATCAAGTATTATGCTCTGGCCTGTTTTGCTGCCAATGGAACTGCTGCTTCACAGAGAGTAAATGGGACCATGAAAACTGTACTTCTATATTTACTTGTTTCTCCTTGTAAGTCTACACCTGACTTGTCCAGGATATTTTGGCTGGATATGAAGAGAAGATCATCCTGTGTGCTGAGGCTGCACACATACTAGAACAACTCCAGTCCAAGTCCCCTCACAAGTGTGCTGCTCAGTCCAGTCCTGGGCCGGCAGCCTCGCCTTGTTCCAGCGACACACCTGGCAAAGACCACAGCACAAACCAGGCAGGTCAAGTCCTTTTCCTACAAAGTCTAACCATTTCTCCTCATTTCTTGTCTTGAATGTCTACTGATTGCTGTAACCCAAGACTTACTGCTACTAAGACTTAACAGCAACTAGGGTGGTCCCCATACCAATATTGCACTACCAATACCAAAATATATTTCCATAATTTTTAATATAAAGGGGACCACAAAAAATGTCATCATTGTTTTTATTTAAACAAAAAATGTTAGGGTACATAACACATATGTTTATTATTGTCATTTAGTCCTTCAATAAAATGTTGGACATACTAGACAACTTGTCTTTTAGTAGGAAGTAAACAAACAAAAACTCCTAATTAATCTGCTGACGTATGCAGTATCATTTATCATTCTATTATTTTGTTTACAAATCTGAGGGACAAACTGTAAAAATTGATTATTAATCCACTAGTTAATTTGCTGTTAATATCTGCTTATTTTCTGTTTGAACATGTTCTATCTACACTTCTGTTCAAATGTAATAATCACTTATTCTTCTCTTCTTTGATACTTGACATTAGTTTTGGATGATACCACACATTTAGGTATCGATTCGATACCAAGTAGTTCCAGGATCATACATTGGTCATATATTCAAAGTCCTCATGTGTCCAGGGACAGATTTACTGACTTTATAAACATAA
Organism: Nerophis ophidion; assembly: GCF_033978795.1. Classification (NCBI taxonomy): domain Eukaryota; kingdom Metazoa; phylum Chordata; class Actinopteri; order Syngnathiformes; family Syngnathidae; genus Nerophis; species Nerophis ophidion. The sequence continues at coordinate 929,784 of NC_084625.1, forward strand.
TGTACATTTAAAAAAAATTGTGTGATTTGGAAGTAGCTAAAACACTGTGGATGGATGTTAGCTGCATGTCTTAAAACAGCTCTGAGGGTGTTTCAGTGTTAGAACTTCACCTTTATCTTGACTTTTTACCCCAAAATGCGTCCATTCTCCCTTTTCTGTCTACACACTGTGTCTGCTTGTTAGTACTCTGTGTGTGTGCGCTGCCCAACATGCTCCTCTGCTCCTAAAAGCAGCAATGGAACCATGTGACGACGTGTCCGTCAAAAAAGGGCAACCGGTACTTTTCGTATAGAATATCGTACCGTTTTTGATTTATTAGTACTGTGACACTATACCAGTACTTGTATACCGTACAGCCCTACACAAGTAAACATCAAACACCACCCTGATGGCCTACACAAAGTCTAGCAGACTTAAATGGCTATCTGTCAACAAATTAATAATCATACAGTATATGCAGGACTAGAGAAGTATGAATAACACAAAAATGGCTACCACAACTGATAACTTTTATTGTGCACAAAATGCATCTGTATTGGCTCAAACATTTGGAAATTTTGTTGGAACTTTTTTTCTTTCCAAAGTATAATGTATGTATGTGCTTGCAAAATGTCAAAATCTGCCTTTGCAAGCTCGGAATTAAGAGCAAAACATGACGCCATGGAGGAGCGCTCACATTGTCACATGCTGCTCTCCTCATCCTCCTTGTCCTCACATCAGATCATCAGGCATGGCGAGAGCGGGCAGAATGTGGCGGAAAGTTCCATTTCCCTGCGGTCCCTTGAAGCCAGGGAGATTGCTGGAAGAATCTCCCAGTATGAAGAGGCTTACCGCCAACAAGCAAAGGTGAGCATGAAGCACAGATCAATGAAGGTGTGCTTGGTTGGCCCTGTCCAACTAGCACAATCTCAAATGTAGCATTTAACAAATACAAAGGAAGAAATATCACATTGAAAACATCCATCCAGCCATCTTCTTCCACTTATCCGAGGTGGGGTCGCGGGGGCAGCAGCCTAAGCAGAGAAACCCAGACTTTCCTCTCCCCAGCGACTTGGTGCAGCTCCTCCTGAGGTGTTCCCAGGCCAGTTTGGAGACATAATCTTTAGAGCTGCTGCTAACGAATATTTTAGTAATCGAGTAACCTATCCAATATCCCGATCGATGATTCGAGTAATCAAATAAATCATCTTTTTGCTTTTAAAAAAGGCCAAAGCATTTTTTGTCCTGTCCACCTTCTCAGGCAAATCATATAGTTGATATAGCTGTCCGTGTCAGCTGTAATCTTACATGTCCTTGTCTACTAATACTGCATCTTGCAGTATTAGTACACAAGGACATGTAAGATGCAGTATTAGTACACAAGGACATGTAAGATGCAGTATTAGTACACAAGGACATGTAAGATGCAGTATTAGTACACAAGGACATGTAAGATGCAGTATTAGTACACAAGGACATGTAAGATGCAGTATTAGTACACAAGGACATGTAAGATGCAGTATTAGTAGACAAGGACATGTAAGATGCAGTATTAGTAGACAAGGACATGTAAGATGCAGTATTAGTACACAAGGACATGTAAGATGCAGTATTAGTACACAAGGACATGTAAGATGCAGTATTAGTACACAAGGACATGTAAGATGCAGTATTAGTACACAAGGACATGTAAGATGCAGTATTAGTACACAAGGACATGTAAGATGCAGTAGTAGTACACAAGGACATGTAAGATGCAGTATTAGTACACAAGGACATGTAAGATGCAGTATTAGTACACAAGGACATGTAAGATGCAGTAGTAGTACACAAGGACATGTAAGATGCAGTGTTAGTAGACAAGGACATGTAAGACTGTATAGTATATTTCAAGCCATGGTCATGTTGCAACATAAATGATGGTATTTTTTAGTGGTATTTATTGAAGTGTGACATGACCGAAGGCCTAGGTGGGAAACTCACCTAGGCTCAGCTCCAGCACTCTAGTGCACCACCATCAAAGGGAAGAACATTTGCATTCTATTTCTTTTTAGCCAATGAACTGTGAACACTTTTGAGCATGTTGTTGATATTTGAGCTTCAAGTCCTTTCCACTGTATTTGTTGTGGAGCAGAGACTGTTCAGTAGGCACCAGCAGCAGATGGAGGACATGGTCAGCCAGGTGGCCAAGGCACAGGTGGAGCAGATGAAACGCTATGAAGAGCGCATGGAGTTGAAGCGGAGGCAGGAGTACCAGCGCATGAGTGACATGATGGAACGCGAGTGAGTGACTTTGCAAGTAGCAACAATGGAGGAGAAAAGATTTGTTCTATTTCAATGAAGTAGCCATGAAACCATTCTTTGTTTCACAATGGAACCTTCAACCTGGGGCAGTACAGTATACCAGTACTAGTATAGTATCCTGGCACTAATCAATCAAATATGATACTATACTCTGTTTGAAAAGTGCTGCTTCCCCATATATATATTTGGTTACACTTTAGTATGGGGAACATATGAACCATCAATTAGTTGCTTATTAACATAGGGTTGGGGTTAGGGTAAGAGTCAGGTTTGGCATTAGGGATAGGTTTAGGGTTCGTGAAGACTCTTAGTTAATGACTTACTGGTTGTGTAATTAGGCCATGCAGATTAAGACATTAATAAGTACTTAATAATGACTAATTAAGAGCCAATATCTTACTAATTTGCATGTTAATAACCAACTAATTAATGGTGAATATGTTCCCCATACTAAAGTGTTACCATTTTTTTTTTAACGGCATGACATTGTTGCTTTTACGAGCAGAGGAGCATTTTGGGCAGCGCACACACACAGAGTACGGTACTTACAAGCAGAAACGGGAGAATGGATGCATTTTGGTGTAAAAAGTCAAGATAAAGGTGAAGTTATAACACTGAAACACACTCAGGAAGAGCTGCTTTAGACGTGCAGCTAACATCCATCCACAGTGTTTTAGCTACTTCTAAATCACTAATCCTTGTCTCGATGGTGACAAAGTAAGTTTCTTACAAGTATTATTATCACTGCAGGACGAGGAATCGCTAAACATGCTTCACTACACACAATAGCTCACTGGCTTTACAATGTAAACAAATGCCACGGGTGGATCTACACCTGACATCCACTGTAATGATACTAAGTACAAGAGTGTATCTGGTCGATACTACTATGCTTATAATGCAGGTGTACAACTGACTAGTGAGAGTGTGTCATGACACGCAGGTGTACAACTGACTAGTGAGAGTGTGTCATGACACACAGGTGTACAACTGACTAGTGAGAGTGTGTCATGACACGCAGGTGTACAACTGACTAGTGAGAGTGTGTCATGACACGCAGGTGTACAACTGACTAGTGAGAGTGTGTCATGACACCCAGGTGTACAACTGACTAGTGAGAGTGTGTCATGACACACAGGTGTACAACTGACTAGTGAGAGTGTGTCATGACACCCAGGTGTACAACTGACTAGTGAGAGTGTGTCATGACACCCAGGTGTACAACTGACTAGTGAGAGTGTGTCATGACACCCAGGTGTACAACTGACTAGTGAGAGTGTGTCATGACACGCAGGTGTACAACTGACTAGTGAGAGTGTGTCATGACACGCAGGTGTACAACTGACTAGTGAGAGTGTGTCATGACACGCAGGTGTACAACTGACTAGTGAGAGTGTGTCATGACACCCAGGTGTACAACTGACTAGTGAGAGTGTGTCATGACACCCAGGTGTACAACTGACTAGTGAGAGTGTGTCATGACACGCAGGTGTACAACTGACTTGTGAGAGTGTGTCATGACACCCAGGTGTACAACTGACTAGTGAGAGTGTGTCATGACACGCAGGTGTACAACTGACTAGTGAGAGTGTGTCATGACACGCAGGTGTACAACTGACTAGTGAGAGTGTGTCATGACACGCAGGTGTACAACTGACTTGTGAGAGTGTGTCATGACACGCAGGTGTACAACTGACTAGTGAGAGTGTGTCATGACACGCAGGTGTACAACTGACTAGTGAGAGTGTGTCATGACACGCAGGTGTACAACTGACTAGTGAGAGTGTGTCATGACACGCAGGTGTACAACTGACTAGTGAGAGTGTGTCATGACACCCAGGTGTACAACTGACTAGTGAGAGTGTGTCATGACACGCAGGTGTACAACTGACTAGTGAGAGTGTGTCATGACACGCAGGTGTACAACTGACTAGTGAGAGTGTGTCATGACACGCAGGTGTACAACTGACTAGTGAGAGTGTGTCATGACACGCAGGTGTACAACTGACTAGTGAGAGTGTGTCATGACACGCAGGTGTACAACTGACTAGTGAGAGTGTGTCATGACACCCAGGTGTACAACTGACTAGTGAGAGTGTGTCATGACACCCAGGTGTACAACTGACTAGTGAGAGTGTGTCATGACACCCAGGTGTACAACTGACTAGTGAGAGTGTGTCATGACACACAGGTGTACAACTGACTAGTGAGAGTGTGTCATGACACCCAGGTGTACAACTGACTAGTGAGAGTGTGTCATGACACACAGGTGTACAACTGACTAGTGAGAGTGTGTCATGACACGCAGGTGTACAACTGACTAGTGAGAGTGTGTCATGACACCCAGGTGTACAACTGACTAGTGAGAGTGTGTCATGACACGCAGGTGTACAACTGACTTGTGAGAGTGTGTCATGACACGCAGGTGTACAACTGACTAGTGAGAGTGTGTCATGACACCCAGGTGTACAACTGACTAGTGAGAGTGTGTCATGACACCCAGGTGTACAACTGACTAGTGAGAGTGTGTCATGACACGCAGGTGTACAACTGACTAGTGAGAGTGTGTCATGACACGCAGGTGTACAACTGACTAGTGAGAGTGTGTCATGACACGCAGGTGTACAACTGACTAGTGAGAGTGTGTCATGACACGCAGGTGTACAACTGACTAGTGAGAGTGTGTCATGACACGCAGGTGTACAACTGACTAGTGAGAGTGTGTCATGACACGCAGGTGTACAACTGACTAGTGAGAGTGTGTCATGACACGCAGGTGTACAACTGACTAGTGAGAGTGTGTCATGACACGCAGGTGTACAACTGACTAGTGAGAGTGTGTCATGACACGCAGGTGTACAACTGACTAGTGAGAGTGTGTCATGACACGCAGGTGTACAACTGACTAGTGAGAGTGTGTCATGACACGCAGGTGTACAACTGACTAGTGAGAGTGTGTCATGACACGCAGGTGTACAACTGACTAGTGAGAGTGTGTCATGACACGCAGGTGTACAACTGACTAGTGAGAGTGTGTCATGACACGCAGGTGTACAACTGACTAGTGAGAGTGTGTCATGACACGCAGGTGTACAACTGACTAGTGAGAGTGTGTCATGACACGCAGGTGTACAACTGACTAGTGAGAGTGTGTCATGACACGCAGGTGTACAACTGACTAGTGAGAGTGTGTCATGACACGCAGGTGTACAACTGACTAGTGAGAGTGTGTCATGACACGCAGGTGTACAACTGACTAGTGAGAGTGTGTCATGACACACAGGTGTACAACTGACTAGTGAGAGTGTGTCATGACACGCAGGTGTACAACTGACTAGTGAGAGTGTGTCATGACACGCAGGTGTACAACTGACTAGTGAGAGTGTGTCATGACACACAGGTGTACAACTGACTAGTGAGAGTGTGTCATGACACGCAGGTGTACAACTGACTAGTGAGAGTGTGTCATGACACGCAGGTGTACAACTGACTAGTGAGAGTGTGTCATGACACGCAGGTGTACAACTGACTAGTGAGAGTGTGTCATGACACGCAGGTGTACAACTGACTAGTGAGAGTGTGTCATGACACGCAGGTGTACAACTGACTAGTGAGAGTGTGTCATGACACCCAGGTGTACAACTGACTTGTGAGAGTGTGTCATGACACACAGGTGTACAACTGACTTGTGAGAGTGTGTCATGACACGCAGGTGTACAACTGACTAGTGAGAGTGTGTCATGACACACAGGTGTACAACTGACTTGTGAGAGTGTGTCATGACACCCAGGTGTACAACTGACTAGTGAGAGTGTGTCATGACACACAGGTGTACAACTGACTTGTGAGAGTGTGTCATGACACCCAGGTGTACAACTGACTAGTGAGAGTGTGTCATGACACGCAGGTGTACAACTGACTAGTGAGAGTGTGTCATGACACGCAGGTGTACAACTGACTAGTGAGAGTGTGTCATGACACCCAGGTGTACAACTGACTAGTGAGAGTGTGTCATGACACCCAGGTGTACAACTGACTAGTGAGAGTGTGTCATGACACGCAGGTGTACAACTGACTTGTGAGAGTGTGTCATGACACCCAGGTGTACAACTGACTAGTGAGAGTGTGTCATGACACGCAGGTGTACAACTGACTAGTGAGAGTGTGTCATGACACGCAGGTGTACAACTGACTAGTGAGAGTGTGTCATGACACGCAGGTGTACAACTGACTTGTGAGAGTGTGTCATGACACGCAGGTGTACAACTGACTAGTGAGAGTGTGTCATGACACGCAGGTGTACAACTGACTAGTGAGAGTGTGTCATGACACGCAGGTGTACAACTGACTAGTGAGAGTGTGTCATGACACGCAGGTGTACAACTGACTAGTGAGAGTGTGTCATGACACCCAGGTGTACAACTGACTAGTGAGAGTGTGTCATGACACGCAGGTGTACAACTGACTAGTGAGAGTGTGTCATGACACGCAGGTGTACAACTGACTAGTGAGAGTGTGTCATGACACGCAGGTGTACAACTGACTAGTGAGAGTGTGTCATGACACGCAGGTGTACAACTGACTAGTGAGAGTGTGTCATGACACGCAGGTGTACAACTGACTAGTGAGAGTGTGTCATGACACCCAGGTGTACAACTGACTAGTGAGAGTGTGTCATGACACCCAGGTGTACAACTGACTAGTGAGAGTGTGTCATGACACCCAGGTGTACAACTGACTAGTGAGAGTGTGTCATGACACACAGGTGTACAACTGACTAGTGAGAGTGTGTCATGACACCCAGGTGTACAACTGACTAGTGAGAGTGTGTCATGACACACAGGTGTACAACTGACTAGTGAGAGTGTGTCATGACACGCAGGTGTACAACTGACTAGTGAGAGTGTGTCATGACACCCAGGTGTACAACTGACTAGTGAGAGTGTGTCATGACACGCAGGTGTACAACTGACTTGTGAGAGTGTGTCATGACACGCAGGTGTACAACTGACTAGTGAGAGTGTGTCATGACACCCAGGTGTACAACTGACTAGTGAGAGTGTGTCATGACACCCAGGTGTACAACTGACTAGTGAGAGTGTGTCATGACACGCAGGTGTACAACTGACTAGTGAGAGTGTGTCATGACACGCAGGTGTACAACTGACTAGTGAGAGTGTGTCATGACACGCAGGTGTACAACTGACTAGTGAGAGTGTGTCATGACACGCAGGTGTACAACTGACTAGTGAGAGTGTGTCATGACACGCAGGTGTACAACTGACTAGTGAGAGTGTGTCATGACACGCAGGTGTACAACTGACTAGTGAGAGTGTGTCATGACACGCAGGTGTACAACTGACTAGTGAGAGTGTGTCATGACACGCAGGTGTACAACTGACTAGTGAGAGTGTGTCATGACACGCAGGTGTACAACTGACTAGTGAGAGTGTGTCATGACACGCAGGTGTACAACTGACTAGTGAGAGTGTGTCATGACACGCAGGTGTACAACTGACTAGTGAGAGTGTGTCATGACACGCAGGTGTACAACTGACTAGTGAGAGTGTGTCATGACACGCAGGTGTACAACTGACTAGTGAGAGTGTGTCATGACACGCAGGTGTACAACTGACTAGTGAGAGTGTGTCATGACACGCAGGTGTACAACTGACTAGTGAGAGTGTGTCATGACACGCAGGTGTACAACTGACTAGTGAGAGTGTGTCATGACACGCAGGTGTACAACTGACTAGTGAGAGTGTGTCATGACACGCAGGTGTACAACTGACTAGTGAGAGTGTGTCATGACACGCAGGTGTACAACTGACTAGTGAGAGTGTGTCATGACACACAGGTGTACAACTGACTAGTGAGAGTGTGTCATGACACGCAGGTGTACAACTGACTAGTGAGAGTGTGTCATGACACGCAGGTGTACAACTGACTAGTGAGAGTGTGTCATGACACACAGGTGTACAACTGACTAGTGAGAGTGTGTCATGACACGCAGGTGTACAACTGACTAGTGAGAGTGTGTCATGACACGCAGGTGTACAACTGACTAGTGAGAGTGTGTCATGACACGCAGGTGTACAACTGACTAGTGAGAGTGTGTCATGACACGCAGGTGTACAACTGACTAGTGAGAGTGTGTCATGACACGCAGGTGTACAACTGACTAGTGAGAGTGTGTCATGACACCCAGGTGTACAACTGACTTGTGAGAGTGTGTCATGACACACAGGTGTACAACTGACTTGTGAGAGTGTGTCATGACACGCAGGTGTACAACTGACTAGTGAGAGTGTGTCATGACACACAGGTGTACAACTGACTTGTGAGAGTGTGTCATGACACCCAGGTGTACAACTGACTAGTGAGAGTGTGTCATGACACACAGGTGTACAACTGACTTGTGAGAGTGTGTCATGACACCCAGGTGTACAACTGACTAGTGAGAGTGTGTCATGACACGCAGGTGTACAACTGACTAGTGAGAGTGTGTCATGACACGCAGGTGTACAACTGACTAGTGAGAGTGTGTCATGACACCCAGGTGTACAACTGACTAGTGAGAGTGTGTCATGACACACAGGTGTACAACTGACTAGTGAGAGTGTGTCATGACACGCAGGTGTACAACTGACTAGTGAGAGTGTGTCATGACACGCAGGTGTACAACTGACTAGTGAGAGTGTGTCATGACACGCAGGTGTACAACTGACTAGTGAGAGTGTGTCATGACACGCAGGTGTACAACTGACTAGTGAGAGTGTGTCATGACACGCAGGTGTACAACTGACTAGTGAGAGTGTGTCATGACACCCAGGTGTACAACTGACTTGTGAGAGTGTGTCATGACACACAGGTGTACAACTGACTTGTGAGAGTGTGTCATGACACGCAGGTGTACAACTGACTAGTGAGAGTGTGTCATGACACACAGGTGTACAACTGACTTGTGAGAGTGTGTCATGACACCCAGGTGTACAACTGACTAGTGAGAGTGTGTCATGACACACAGGTGTACAACTGACTTGTGAGAGTGTGTCATGACACGCAGGTGTACAACTGACTTGTGAGAGTGTGTCATGACACGCAGGTGTACAACTGACTAGTTTGCCAAAAGTTCCATCTAAATCCGGCCATCATGTTGCTAAGTAAATGACAAAGCTGGTGATCAGAAGGTTCTGACTGCCAGGTGTGATCATTGTGAGACAGGTGTTGCTGCCTCATAGACTCACCTTGCAGCAAGATGATCAAACACTTCTCTCCACGTCCTGTTCTGCAGAACCAAGGAGAGCATCGGCCGGCAGGAGAAGCTGAAGGAAGAGCAGCGCCACCGATTGAAGGTAAGAAGTGCATCATCCACTGGAAGTACATGTTGACCGCACCTCCATGTCTGGATGACCCCACAGATCCTCAACCTCCGCGTGAGGGAGGCGGAGCAACAGCGCCTGAGGGAGGCGGAGCTAGAGCGCCAGCGCCAGGTTGAAGGCAAAGAGCGTCTGAGGAAGCTCAACTCCATTCAAGAAGAAATCCTGCAGCTCCACCAGCTGCTGGAGTCCTGTCCCCAGAACCAGACCACCAGCGTGGGCACCTACAGCACCCTGGGGAACCAGCTGTGCTCCCAGGTGTCACAGGTGGTGCACAAGACGGCAGAAGTGAGTCCAAGTTACATTATTTCACACATGAAACAGAAAAGAATTCAGAGAAATATTCAAGCATTCAGCTTGAAAGAGATAGCAGCCTTTGTGTTGTGACAAAGGATATTATTATTATTATTATTGTGTGAATGTTCCATCACACACATGGTTGTATACACCAACATTCATTTATGTATTATTATTATTATTATTATTGTGTGAATGTTCCATCACACACATGGTTGTATACACCAACATTAATTAATTTATTATTATTATTATTATTATTGTGTGAATGTTCCATCACACACATGGTTGTATACACCAACATTCATTTATTTATTGTTATTATTATTGTGTGAATGTTTCATCACACACATGGTTGTATACACCAACATTAATTAATTTATTTATTAATATTATTATTATTGTGTGAATGTTCCATCACACATGGTTGTATACACCAACATTCATTTATTTATTATTATTATTGTGTGAATGTTTCATCACACACATGGTTGTATAAACCAACATTTATCTATTAATTGTTATTATTATTGTGTGAATGTTCCATCACACACATGGTTGTATACACCAACATTCATTTATTTATTATTATTATTATTGTGTGAATGTTTCATCACACACATGGTTGTATAAACCAACATTTATCTATTAATTGTTATTATTATTGTGTGAATGTTTCATCACACACATGGTTGTATACACCAACATTAATTAATTAATTTATTATTATTGTTATTATTATTGTGTGAATGTTCCATCACACACATGGTTGTATACACCAACATTCATCTATTTATTATTATTATTATTGTGTGAATGTTCCATCACACACATGGTTGTATACACCAACATTCATCTATTTATTTATATTATTATTGTGTGAATGTTCCATCACACACATGGTTGTATACACCAACATTCATCTATTTATTATTATTATTATTGTGTGAATGTTCCATCACACACATGGTTGTATACACCAACATTCATCTATTTATTGTTATTATTATTGTGTGAATGTTTCATCACACACATGGTTGTATACACCAACATTAATTAATTAATTTATTATTATTATTATTGTGTGAATGTTCCATCACACACATGGTTGTATGCACCAACATTCATCTATTTAGTATTATTAGTATTACTATTATTATTGTGTGAATGTTCCATCAAACATTGTTTTGTACACCTAAATTAATCTATTTATTATTATTTGTATTATCACTGTTGTGTGAATGTTCCAAAACATTCACATAGGATAGGTCTTTATTGTCATTGCAACAAGTACAATGAAACAGTTTTTTCATATATGGTTTTCTACATCAAAATTCATTTATTATTATTATTATTATTATTATTGTTATTATTACTATCATGTCTGAATGCAGCTGAGATAGGGTCTGGCGACCCTGAAAGGGATAAGCGGTAGAAAATGGATGGATGGATGGATGATTATTTTTATTCTCCAGATTTTGGTGTGCTCTACCTTCCGCATTTTTCATCCACCTTCAAACTGTTGAAACTGTCAATTCCTCATCAGTCGTGTGGTTTGATGTTTGCTGTGGTCGCTGCTATTGACAACAGGTCTTGACTCAGTGGCACAAGCAGCTTCGACTGCTTCCATAAATCATCACGCTGGTGAATTTTAAAATGACCCATTAGATTTTATTGTGGCTAAGTTTGTCTTTTACCCTACTGGTGGGATCCAGTTTCGGTAACCGAAAGTAAAAGGTCTTCTTCCGCCATGTTGCTTTTCTCTGGACACAATAGGCCCTCATTTTGTAGGGCAGCAGAGGACTTGAGGAGCCAGGGGGCAGGACAAGGCACAACAGAGACCAAGGACAAACACCAATATGAAAAGCCTGTGGGCTTTTTAATCAGAATGATAGATGTGACGTCATGATGGCCATTCTTAGCTGGTGGAAGCTGGGTGACTCTTTGCTGCCGTCTTTCCAGGTACAGTATCCCAGCCTGGAAGACATGGCGGTGGCAGAGCGTGTCCTCCATGAAATGAGAACGCTCATCTGCTTGATGCGAGGGGAAGCGGCCAAAGCTCAGGAGGAGCTGAAGAAGAAGGAGCTGGAGGAAGAAGATTCCCGCAGGAAGATGTCTGAGCTGAAGACTCAACAGGAAGCACTAAAGAAGGCGCAGCTGTCAGCCAAAGAGAAAGCAAACAAGCGAGGTTAGAAAAAAGTCCTTTTTTTTACACACACAACTAGGGTTGTACGTATGCCGGTACTAGTATAGCATTGCGGTACTAATGAGTCAAAAACGGTACTACACTCTGCTTTAAGAGTACCGGTTCCCCTTTTTCTATTATTTTTTTCTCTTTAAATGGGCATTACGGCACGTCGAAACGTGGTGACATTGCTGCTTTTATGAGCAGAGGAGCATGTTGGGCAGCGCACGCACACAGAGTACTTACAAGCAGACAGTGTTTAGACAGAAAAGGGAGAATGGACGCATTTTGGTGTAAAAAGATAAAGGTGAAGTTACGTATAACACTGAAACACCCTCAGGAAGAGCTGCTTTAACACATGCAGCTAACACCCATCCACAGTTTTTAGCTGCTTCTAAATCACTAATCCTGGCCTCCACGGTGACAAATAAAGTAAGTTTCTTAAGAGTACCATAATCACTGGAGGACGAGGATTAGCTAAACGTGCTTCACTACACCGTAATAGCTTACCGGCGTCACCGCTAATGACGCCTTTCCTGAATGTAAACAAATGCCATGGTTGGATCTACACCTGACATCCACTGTAGTGATACCAAGTACAATAGCATATCTAGTCGATACTACTATGGTTACATCAATATTGTTAAGCATCACATAAACTTTTTTTCGTTTAAAAAAAAAAAAAAAAAAAAAAGTTTATAAAGTCAGTAAATATGTCCCTGGGCACGTGAGGACTTTGAATATGACCGATGTATGATCCTGGAACTACTTGGTATCGACATGATCCATACCTAAATGTGTGGTAGCATCCAAAACTAATGTCAAGTATCAAAGAAGAGAAGAAAAACTGATTATTACATTTTAACAGAAGTGTAGATAGAACATGTTAAAAGAGAACATAAGCAGATATTAACAGTAACTGAACAAGTAGATTATTAATCTATTTTTACAGTTTGTCCCTCATAATGTGTACAAATAACAGGTGTATAAATGACACAATATGTTAGTGCATACGTCAGCAGACTAGATAGGAGTCTTTGTTTACTTACTACTAAAAGACAAGTTGTCTAGTATGTTCAACATTATATTGAAGGACTAAATGACAATAATGAACATATGTTTCTTCTACACTAAGATTTTTTCTTACAATAAAGACAATGACATTTTTTGTGGTCCCCGGTATTCATAAAAGTATGGAAATACATGTTGGTAGCGGGACAACTCTCCACAGAAGTTAGACAACATGTTCTGGTCATAGCTGCACACAACATACTAGGTAGCAGAGGTCCCAGATTGACTTTCATGAAAGAAAGCGAGAAAGAGACTTTTGTCCTCTCCCATGTGGCTCAGTTGTGTTGAAGACAAAGATGTAAACAAGGTTGGACTGTCATATCTGCCAACAGGGCTGCAGAACAATGCTGAAGACGTCACCTTGAGATGGTACAAGGACTTGCAGGAGTGTCTTGACCAGTGCGCTGACAGCATAGAAGAGCTCAGCTCCTCACAAGACGTCCAGGTTGGTGTGTGCACACACAGTACATGAACACTGTCTGGGAGTCCTCAACACCTCCACCTTCTTCTGTGTGCAGACCAGGCGGCTGAAGCTGGACCTCCAGAGAGCCTCCACCATCCCCATCAGTCAAATCTCCTTCAATTCTGGATCTCACCTGCGAGAAGTATTTGGGAAGCTCACCAAGCTGCTCTCTGGTCAGGCAGTGGCGAGTGGAGGCCAGTCTTTGTCCACCTCCCAGCATCCTCAGGCCCTGGACTTTGTCTGCTACAAGATGGCGGAGAAGTTTGTGGTGAGTACCAGGCCCAGCATGCTCTGTTGAGACCAGAAGATGGAAGCTCAGGACTGGGTCTTGTAGAAACAAGGCGAGGCGGAGGTGGCAGCTCATCACCAAGCAGCCTTCCCCATCGGTGTGGTGGCGTCAGGGATCTGGGAGCTGCACCCCCGCGTGGGCGACCTCATGCTGGGACACCTGCACAGAAAATGTCCGTACGCCGTTCCACATTATCCCATGATGAAGGAAGGCATGTCAGTGGAGGAATATCAGAGGTGAGACCAACCGCTTGTCTACCACCAAGGACCTCAGTCCTTAGACTAGATCTGTGGAATCTATGGCACTGTTTTTGAATCCAGATTGTGAGGACGGCAGTCTATACTGACTGGCCACTAGATGTCACTATAATGTCACAAGGCGCCGTTTTGGACACCTACTGTATGATGTGCAATTGAGTCCTTCTGATGTTCTCCTGACAAAAATTAAATAAGTCTTAATATACACTATATTGCCAAAAGTATTTGGCCATCCATCCAAATGATGAGAATCACTAATCACTTGGCCCCGGTGTATCAAATCAAGCACTTAGGCATGGAGACTGTTTCTACAAACATTTGTGAAAGAATGGGCCGCTCTCAGTGATTTCCAGCGTGGAACTGTCACAGGATGCCACCTGTGCGAAAAATCCAGTCCTGAAATGTCAACTTTATGATAAGAATAGTGAAGAGTTTGGGAACAACAGCAACTCAGCCACCAAGTGGTAGGCCAGAATTCCAAACTACATGTGACCTTCCAATTGTGTTTCAGAAATTGGGCTTGGCCCCTTAGTTCAAGTGAGAGGAACTTTGAATATTTCAGGGTACCAAAACATTTTGGACAATTCCATGCTCCCATATGTGAGTCAGGGCAGGTGGCCAAATACTTTTGGCAATACAGTAGTAGCGTAGTAGTTCTACCCCAATCCATAAACTTAGAATAAACTGTGTGTACTTGTAATTTAAGTTGTGTGTCCGTATTATGATTTGTCTGTGTGTAAATAATATCTGTCCATATTTCGATCAAAACTGTGTGTTTGCGTATTTAGATGTGTGTGAAGCACAAACTCTTTATTGACTGTCTTTTGCCGTGTGTAACTTGTGTGTGTGTGTGTGTGTGTGTGTGTGTGTGTGTGAAGCCACTGAAGGTGTAAAAGGATGTGTGTGTAACTTCCCTTAAGGTAGTGGGCGCCTGGCAGCCAAGAACAATAGACGTTTCACTACTTGCTGTAATCAAAAGTTCCAGTAACTTAGTTGTCACAAGTAGTTTTGTGTTCAATAAGTCATCAACCACATAGCGCTTCCTCCATCTTTTATTTAATGTTCTGCTGTTGTGCATTTGAGGCGTCCTCCCGAACATATTTTATTGTCTTTACTTGTGATTTTCATTCAAGTGTCAGATTTTGCTGACAAAATAAAACTTGACTGTTTTTATATGCTGGTTTTGTTTAACTTGGAGATTTAAATGTTCACATTTAATTACGATGTTAAAGTATACTAAAAATACTGTATTGTATTACGTATCATCATTACATCAGTGCTTCATTTGGTCTCCAAGAAATAATGGCAATAATTTGTTGACCAATATATTGTCGGCCCAGGCCTACCGTAAAAAGGGTTGAAGCACTCTAATAAACGTGGTAGAGACGTCATTAAGGCCTTCAACGCTGCGCAGACACGATTTAGAAAGACAAATCAGACATCTACAATTCCGGCCGGTGTGTCTGGGTGCACGCCATGTCCAATTTCTGGTAAATTCCACAGGTGCTGTTGCGCGACCAGTCTTCTTCTCAGGTCACTCCCAAGTTCTTTTAGATGACATCTACTGTATGTTGAGTAAAAAGGACCACTGAGACAGAATAGTACTTTTACTAACGCTTTAGGAGACCAGCCCTTACAACGCATCACCAGGAGAGGTCTAAAAGACAAAAGGAGTTAACTCTTATTGTGAGAAGGCAGCCCCCCCTTTACAGAGAGAGATGCACCTGTTGATAAGATTGTGTCCTTCACAGAACTGAACTGAATCAAACCTCCCCTTTGAGGAGTAATTAATCATGTTTGTGCAGACACTGGACGCTCTAGGACCAAATATGGCAATCAACAACAGATAAACAGGCAACAGAAGTATACTGGCTGCATGAGCGGAATGTACCTGTAGCCTAATCACACAATACAAGGTTATACTAAAGTATATCAACAATATATGCATTCTCCACCGTGCATATGGACAGGTGGTACGTAGAGCTCTGTGTTTGATTGTGGAGATCCCCTATATGGCCCGGTCACTCATGTAGACACTTGGTAGCAACACTATGAGTGGAAGATTCCTGTAGACACTTGGTAGCAACACTATGAGTGGAAGATTCTTGTAGACACTTGGTAGCAACACTATGAGTGGAAGATTCCTGTAGACACTTGGTAGCAACACTATGAGTGGAAGATTCTTGTAGACACTTGGTAGCAACACTATGAGTGGAAGATTCTTGTAGACACTTGGTAGCAACACTATGAGTGGAAGATTCCTGTAGACACTTGGTAGCAACACTATGAGTGGAAGATTCTTGTAGACACTTGGTAGCAACACTATGAGTGGAAGATTCCTGTAGACACTTGGTAGCAACACTATGAGTGGAAGATTCTTGTAGACACTTGGTAGCAACACTATGAGTGGAAGATTCTTGTAGACACTTGGTAGCAACACTATGAGTGGAAGATTCTTGTAGACACTTGGTAGCAACACTATGAGTGGAAGATTCCTGTAGACACTTGGTAGCAACACTATGAGTGGAAGATTCTTGTAGACACTTGGTAGCAACACTATGAGTGGAAGATTCTTGTAGACACTTGGTAGCAACACTATGAGTGGAAGATTCCTGTAGACATTTGGTAGCAACACTATGAGTGGAAGATTCCTGTAGACACTTGGTAGCAACACTATGAGTGGAAGATTCCTGTAGACATTTGGTAGCAACACTATGAGTGGAAGATTCCTGTAGACATTTGGTAGCAACACTATGAGTGGAAGATTCTTGTAGACACTTGGTAGCAACACTATGAGTGGAAGATTCTTGTAGACACTTGGTAGCAACACTATGAGTGGAAGATTCTTGTAGACACTTGGTAGCAACACTATGAGTGGAAGATTCTTGTAGACACTTGGTAGCAACACTATGAGTGGAAGATTCTTGTAGACACTTGGTAGCAACACTATGAGTGGAAGATTCTTGTAGACACTTGGTAGCAACACTATGAGTGGAAGATTCCTGTAGACACTTGGTAGCAACACTATGAGTGGAAGATTCTTGTAGACACTTGGTAGCAACACTATGAGTGGAAGATTCTTGTAGACACTTGGTAGCAACACTATGAGTGGAAGATTCTTGTAGACACTTGGTAGCAACACTATGAGTGGAAGATTCCTGTAGACACTTGGTAGCAACACTATGAGTGGAAGATTCTTGTAGACACTTGGTAGCAACACTATGAGTGGAAGATTCTTGTAGACACTTGGTAGCAACACTATGAGTGGAAGATTCTTGTAGACACTTGGTAGCAACACTATGAGTGGAAGATTCCTGTAGACACTTGGTAGCAACACTATGAGTGGAAGATTCTTGTAGACACTTGGTAGCAACACTATGAGTGGAAGATTCTTGTAGACACTTGGTAGCAACACTATGAGTGGAAGATTCTTGTAGACACTTGGTAGCAACACTATGAGTGGAAGACTCTTGTAGACACTTGGTAGCAACACTATGAGTGGAAGATTCTTGTAGACACTTGGTAGCAACACTATGAGTGGAAGATTCTTGTAGACACTTGGTAGCAACACTATGAGTGGAAGATTCTTGTAGACACTTGGTAGCAACACTATGAGTGGAAGATTCTTGTAGACACTTGGTAGCAACACTATGAGTGGAAGATTCTTGTAGACACTTGGTAGCAACACTATGAGTGGAAGATTCTTGTAGACACTTGGTAGCAACACTATGAGTGGAAGATTCTTGTAGACACTTGGTAGCAACACTATGAGTGGAAGATTCTTGTAGACACTTGGTAGCAACACTATGAGTGGAAGATTCCTGTAGACACTTGGTAGCAACACTATGAGTGGAAGATTCTTGTAGACACTTGGTAGCAACACTATGAGTGGAAGATTCTTGTAGACACTTGGTAGCAACACTATGAGTGGAAGATTCTTGTAGACACTTGGTAGCAACACTATGAGTGGAAGATTCCTGTAGACACTTGGTAGCAACACTATGAGTGGAAGATTCTTGTAGACACTTGGTAGCAACACTATGAGTGGAAGATTCTTGTAGACACTTGGTAGCAACACTATGAGTGGAAGACTCTTGTAGACACTTGGTAGCAACACTATGAGTGGAAGATTCTTGTAGACACTTGGTAGCAACACTATGAGTGGAAGATTCTTGTAGACACTTGGTAGCAACACTATGAGTGGAAGATTCCTGTAGACACTTGGTAGCAACACTATGAGTGGAAGATTCTTGTAGACACTTGGTAGCAACACTATGAGTGGAAGATTCTTGTAGACACTTGGTAGCAACACTATGAGTGGAAGATTCCTGTAGACACTTGGTAGCAACACTATGAGTGGAAGATTCTTGTAGACACTTGGTAGCAACACTATGAGTGGAAGATTCTTGTAGACACTTGGTAGCAACACTATGAGTGGAAGATTCCTGTAGACACTTGGTAGCAACACTATGAGTGGAAGATTCTTGTAGACACTTGGTAGCAACACTATGAGTGGAAGATTCTTGTAGACACTTGGTAGCAACACTATGAGTGGAAGATTCTTGTAGACACTTGGTAGCAACACTATGAGTGGAAGATTCTTGTAGACACTTGGTAGCAACACTATGAGTGGAAGATTCCTGTAGACACTTGGTAGCAACACTATGAGTGGAAGATTCTTGTAGACACTTGGTAGCAACACTATGAGTGGAAGATTCTTGTAGACACTTGGTAGCAACACTATGAGTGGAAGATTCTTGTAGACACTTGGTAGCAACACTATGAGTGGAAGATTCCTGTAGACACTTGGTAGCAACACTATGAGTGGAAGAT
The DNA here is from genome assembly GCF_033978795.1 of Nerophis ophidion. NCBI lineage: Eukaryota > Metazoa > Chordata > Actinopteri > Syngnathiformes > Syngnathidae > Nerophis > Nerophis ophidion. The sequence goes on from NC_084625.1 coordinate 948,841, forward strand.
TCCTGTAGACACTTGGTAGCAACACTATGAGTGGAAGATTCTTGTAGACACTTGGTAGCAACACTATGAGTGGAAGATTCTTGTAGACACTTGGTAGCAACACTATGAGTGGAAGATTCTTGTAGACACTTGGTAGCAACACTATGAGTGGAAGATTCTTGTAGACACTTGGTAGCAACACTATGAGTGGAAGATTCTTGTAGACACTTGGTAGCAACACTATGAGTGGAAGATTCTTGTAGACACTTGGTAGCAACACTATGAGTGGAAGATTCCTGTAGACACTTGGTAGCAACACTATGAGTGGAAGATTCTTGTAGACACTTGGTAGCAACACTATGAGTGGAAGATTCTTGTAGACACTTGGTAGCAACACTATGAGTGGAAGATTCCTGTAGACACTTGGTAGCAACACTATGAGTGGAAGATTCTTGTAGACACTTGGTAGCAACACTATGAGTGGAAGATTCTTGTAGACACTTGGTAGCAACACTATGAGTGGAAGATTCTTGTAGACACTTGGTAGCAACACTATGAGTGGAAGATTCTTGTAGACACTTGGTAGCAACACTATGAGTGGAAGATTCTTGTAGACACTTGGTAGCAACACTATGAGTGGAAGATTCCTGTAGACACTTGGTAGCAACACTATGAGTGGAAGATTCTTGTAGACACTTGGTAGCAACACTATGAGTGGAAGATTCTTGTAGACACTTGGTAGCAACACTATGAGTGGAAGATTCCTGTAGACACTTGGTAGCAACACTATGAGTGGAAGATTCTTGTAGACACTTGGTAGCAACACTATGAGTGGAAGATTCTTGTAGACACTTGGTAGCAACACTATGAGTGGAAGACTCTTGTAGACACTTGGTAGCAACACTATGAGTGGAAGACTCTTGTAGACACTTGGTAGCAACACTATGAGTGGAAGATTCTTGTAGACACTTGGTAGCAACACTATGAGTGGAAGACTCTTGTAGACACTTGGTAGCAACACTATGAGTGGAAGATTCCTGTAGACACTTGGTAGCAACACTATGAGTGGAAGATTCTTGTAGACACTTGGTAGCAACACTATGAGTGGAAGATTCTTGTAGACACTTGGTAGCAACACTATGAGTGGAAGATTCTTGTAGACACTTGGTAGCAACACTATGAGTGGAAGATTCTTGTAGACACTTGGTAGCAACACTATGAGTGGAAGATTCTTGTAGACACTTGGTAGCAACACTATGAGTGGAAGATTCCTGTAGACACTTGGTAGCAACACTATGAGTGGAAGATTCTTGTAGACACTTGGTAGCAACACTATGAGTGGAAGATTCTTGTAGACACTTGGTAGCAACACTATGAGTGGAAGATTCCTGTAGACACTTGGTAGCAACACTATGAGTGGAAGATTCTTGTAGACACTTGGTAGCAACACTATGAGTGGAAGATTCTTGTAGACACTTGGTAGCAACACTATGAGTGGAAGATTCTTGTAGACACTTGGTAGCAACACTATGAGTGGAAGATTCCTGTAGACACTTGGTAGCAACACTATGAGTGGAAGATTCTTGTAGACACTTGGTAGCAACACTATGAGTGGAAGATTCTTGTAGACACTTGGTAGCAACACTATGAGTGGAAGACTCTTGTAGACACTTGGTAGCAACACTATGAGTGGAAGATTCTTGTAGACACTTGGTAGCAACACTATGAGTGGAAGATTCCTGTAGACACTTGGTAGCAACACTATGAGTGGAAGATTCTTGTAGACACTTGGTAGCAACACTATGAGTGGAAGATTCTTGTAGACACTTGGTAGCAACACTATGAGTGGAAGACTCTTGTAGACACTTGGTAGCAACACTATGAGTGGAAGATTCTTGTAGACACTTGGTAGCAACACTATGAGTGGAAGATTCTTGTAGACACTTGGTAGCAACACTATGAGTGGAAGACTCTTGTAGACACTTGGTAGCAACACTATGAGTGGAATATTCCTGTAGACACTTGGTAGCAACACTATGAGTGGAAGATTCTTGTAGACACTTGGTAGCAACACTATGAGTGGAAGATTCTTGTAGACACTTGGTAGCAACACTATGAGTGGAAGATTCCTGTAGACATTTGGTAGCAACACTATGAGTGGAAGATTCTTGTAGACACTTGGTAGCAACACTATGAGTGGAAGATTCTTGTAGACACTTGGTAGCAACACTATGAGTGGAAGATTCTTGTAGACACTTGGTAGCAACACTATGAGTGGAAGACTCTTGTAGACACTTGGTAGCAACACTATGAGTGGAATATTCCTGTAGACACTTGGTAGCAACACTATGAGTGGAAGATTCTTGTAGACACTTGGTAGCAACACTATGAGTGGAAGATTCTTGTAGACACTTGGTAGCAACACTATGAGTGGAAGATTCTTATAGACACTTGGTAGCAACACTATGAGTGGAAGATTCTTGTAGACACTTGGTAGCAACACTATGAGTGGAAGATTCTTGTAGACACTTGGTAGCAACACTATGAGTGGAAGATTCTTGTGTGTGGAAAAAAGTAGTGTTTGAAACAGCAGACATCACAGCCAAAAGTTTAAAGAGATAAGAATAGTGTTACTCTTGAAAAAGTGTAATAGGTGTTTTCCGAGTGATGAGTGCAAACAGTCATGGGTGTGTGGGGTCCTCGGAGGTATTTGACTCCACCTCCCTTCCACGAATGGCATGGTGGACTATTGGAAGACAGCCAGAGGAGCGTTTAAAAAGTTGCCTTTTCACTCCACAGAATTCTGGGCTACCGTGTGGATGAGTCTGGAGTGGAAGGTCAGGACAGTTTCCTGAAAAGTATGTCCGGCATGATCCGCTTCTACGCCGCCGTGATCCAGCTCAGGTGGCCATTTGACTCCAAGCCGGGGGTAGGAACTCCAGTCAAAGCCCTGTATTTGGACTCATTGTTGCTGTGTCCAATCATTTCCAAGAGTGCGGCAGAATACTAACCTGCTTCTACTTGTTGCAGTCGTCCCCTCACGGTCTGAACCATGGCTGGCGCTGGTTAGCACAGATGCTAAACATGGAGCCCATTGCCGACATCACCGCCACACTGCTGTTTGACTTCCTGGAGGTGAGTGGGGGATACACTCCAACTGCTACTCAACTCTCTCAGAAGTGCAGATTGGAACCATGTCTCTACTTTGCAGCTAGCAGCATTGACATGCTAATCATATCTTATGTCCAGGTAAATGTTAAGGATGTATTATGTCCAGGTAAATGTTAAGGATGTATTATGTCCAGGTAAATAGTAAGGATGTATTACGTCCAGGTAAATGTTAATGATGTATTATGTCCAGGTATTCCAGGTAAATGTTAATGATGTATTACGTCCAGGTAGTCCAGGTAAAGGTTAATTATGTATTATGTCCAGGTAGTCCAGGTAAATGTTAATGATGTATTATGTCCAGGTAGTCCAGGTAAATGTTAATGATGTATTATGTCCAGGTAGTCCAGGTAAATGTTGATGTTTTATGTCCAGGTAGTCCAGGTAAATGTTAATGATGTATTATGTCCAGGTAGTCCAGGTAAATGTTAATGATGTTTTATGTCCAGGTAGTCCAGGTAAATGTTAATGATGTATTATGTCCAGGTAGTCCAGGTAAATGTTAATGATGTATTATGTCCAGGTATTCCAGGTAAATGTTAATGATGTTTTATGTCCAGGTAGTCCAGGTAAATGTTAATGATGTATTATGTCCAGGTCGTCCAAGTAAATGTTAATGATGTATTATGTCCAGGTCGTCCAAGTAAATGTTAATGATGTATTATGTCCAGGTATTCCAGGTAAATGTTAATGATGTTTTATGTCCAGGTAGTCCAGGTAAATGTTAATGATGTATTATGTCCAGGTAGTCCAGGTAAATGTTAATGATGTATTATGTCCAGGTCGTCCAAGTAAATGTTAATGATGTATTATGTCCAGGTCGTCCAAGTAAATGTTAATGATGTATTATGTCCAGGTAGTCCAGGTAAATGTTAATGATGTATTATGTCCAGGTAGTCCAGGTAAATGTTAATGATGTATTATGTCCAGGTATTCCAGGTAAATGTTAATGATGTTTTATGTCCAGGTAGTCCAGGTAAATGTTAATGATGTATTATGTCCAGGTAGTCCAAGTAAATGTTAATGATGTATTATGTCCAGGTAGTCCAGGTAAATGTTAATGATGTATTATGTCCAGGTAGTCCAGGTAAATGTTAATGATGTATTATGTCCAGGTCGTCCAGGTAAATGTTAATGATGTATTATGTCCAGGTAGTCCAGGTAAATGTTAATGATGTATTATGTCCAGGTATTCCAGGTAAATGTTAATGATGTTTTATGTCCAGGTAGTCCAGGTAAATGTTAATGATGTATTATGTCCAGGTCGTCCAAGTAAATGTTAATGATGTATTATGTCCAGGTCGTCCAAGTAAATGTTAATGATGTATTATGTCCAGGTATTCCAGGTAAATGTTAATGATGTTTTATGTCCAGGTAGTCCAGGTAAATGTTAATGATGTATTATGTCCAGGTCGTCCAAGTAAATGTTAATGATGTATTATGTCCAGGTCGTCCAAGTAAATGTTAATGATGTATTATGTCCAGGTCGTCCAAGTAAATGTTAATGATGTATTATGTCCAGGTCGTCCAGGTAAATGTTAATGATGTATTATGTCCAGGTCTTCCAAGTAAATGTTAATGATGTATTATGTCCAGGTAGTCCAGGTAAATGTTAATGATGTATTATGTCCAGGTAGTCCAAGTAAATGTTAATGATGTATTATGTCCAGGTCGTCCAAGTAAATGTTAATGATGTATTATGTCCAGGTCGTCCAAGTAAATGTTAATGATGTATTATGTCCAGGTCGTCCAGGTAAATGTTAATGATGTATTATGTCCAGGTAGTCCAGGTAAATGTTGATGTTTTATGTCCAGGTAGTCCAGGTAAATGTTAATGATGTTTTATGTCCAGGTCGTCCAAGTAAATGTTAATGATGTATTATGTCCAGGTAGTCCAGGTAAATGTTAATAATGTATTATGTCCAGGTAGTCCAGGTAAATGTTAATGATGTATTATGTCCAGGTAGTCCAAGTAAATGTTAATGATGTATTATGTCCAGGTAGTCCAGGTAAATGTTAATGATGTATTATGTCCAGGTATTCCAGGTAAATGTTAATGATGTATTATGTCCAGGTAGTCCAAGTAAATGTTAATGATGTATTATGTCCAGGTAGTCCAGGTAAATGTTAGACTCTTGATGCTGTTGAGTAAGACCCGTGTCACATGACCTTAACTTGACACCTCATTGGTTGATTCTGAGACAGGATCAATTGTTTGTCTTATTTTACTGGAAGTTTAAGTATAATAACAATATGACTGATACTTGTTATTATTTCTAATAACAATATGACTAATACCTGTTAATATTTATAATGACAATATGACTTATACTTGTTGATATTTATAATAACAGTATGAGTAATACTTGTTCATATTTATAATAATAATATGAATAATACTAGTTAATATTTATAATAACAGTATGAGTAATACTTGTTCATATTTATAATAATAATATGAATAATACTAGTTAAAATTTATAATAACAATATGAGTAATACTTCAGGTCAGCAAATGTGAATGAAGTAATTTCAATGGTTATTTATTGGGTTGTATGGTGACTAGAGGCCTTCCCATTGGCTGTGCTGTAAGAGGACTTGTATTTACAGTTGGAACGCATGAAAACAAATTCCATCCATTGCCATGTCTTCAATGATTGTCAACCATGGGCAATATTCCATAAAAGGTCACTCCCCTTTAAGGCAGTTCACTTCCTGCGTTGAGCCGTCAGAGAAGTGTCCGACTGAAGAAACTGCAGTGGATGGCTGACATGTTTTCTTTCTACTTCTTCAGGTGTGTGGTCATGCATTGTTGAAAACCTACCAAGGTCAGTTCTGGAAACTACTTCTGCTTTTAAAAGAGCAATACATGGCCAGGTACACACCACACACCTGTTGGAACAACCCTCAACTGTCTATTGATTGTGTGTATTAATAATCTCTCCCTGTGTGTGTGAGCAGGATTGAAGCGGTCACCAGCAGTGGGCAGATGGGCTCAGTGTCCAGACTGAGAAACTTCCTGCAGGTAACATCACCTGGAACATTGTTGTTATTGTTTGTACATTTACCACATTACAGCCTTATTTCAATATGGAATACATTCATTTTTCTCCTCAACATATCTACACACAATAACACTGTAAAAAGGTTGTTTTATAAATGTTTGTTACAAATGAAATGGTAAAAAATTACATTACATTGAAGTCTTTAATCAATACTTAGTTGATGCACCTTTGGCAGAAATTGTAGCCTCAAGTCCTTTTGAGTACGATGCAACAAGCTTGGCACACCTATCTTTGGGCACTTTCTCTCCTTCCTCTTCCTTTAGCGTTAATTTTTATCCATCTGTACATTGCTGCATTCATCTTTCCCTCTGTCAGGTTGGATGAATTGTTATTTTTCATCCAGCATGTCTCTGTACATTGCTGCATTCATCTTTCCCTCTGTCAGGTTGGATGAATTGTTATTTTTCATCCAGCATGTCTCTGTACATTGCTGCATTCATCTTTCCCTCCGTCAGGTTGGATGAAGTGTTATTTTTCATCCATCATGTCTCTGTACATTGCTGCATTCATCTTTCCCTCTGTCAGGTTGGATGAAGTGTTATTTTTCATCCAGCATGTCTCTGTACATTGCTGCATTCATCTTTCCCTCTGTCAGGTTGGATGAAGTGTTATTTTTCATCCAGCATGTCTCTGTACATTGCTGCATTCATCTTTCCCTCCGTCAGGTTGGATGAAGTGTTATTTTTCATCCAGCATGTCTCTGTACATTGCTGCATTCATCTTTCCCTCAGTCAGGTTGGATGAAGTCTTATTTTTCATCCAGCATGTCTCTGTACATTGCTGCATTCATCTTTCCCTCAGTCAGGTTGGATGAAGTGTTATTTTTCATCCAGCATGTCTCTGTACATTGCTGCATTCATCTTTCCCTCCGTCAGGTTGGATGAAGTGTAATTTTTCATCCAGCATGTCTCTGTACATTGCTACATTCATTTGAGTCTAGTCAGGGAGGTGACTAAGACCATGGTCACTCTGTCAGATCTCCAAAAAGGGGAACCTTCCAGAAGGACAATCCACCAATCAGACCCGGATGGTAGAGTTAGCAGACGGAAGCCAATCCTTTATAAAAGTTTGCCAGAATGCACCTGAAAACTCTGACCACGAGAAACTAAATCCTCTGGTCTGATGAGACCAAGATTTGTGTGAATGTTTGGAGGAAACCAGGCCAATACCATCCCTACAGTGGACATGGTGGTGGCAGCATCATGATGTGGGGATGCTTTTCAGCGGCAGGTAGTGGGAGACTAGTCAACATAAAGGGAAAGATGCATGCAGCAATCTATAGAGACATGATGGATGAAAATGAACGCTGAGGGAGCCTGAGAGGTGATGCAAAGAAGAAGGAGAGAAAGTGCCCAAAGATAGGTGTGCCAAGCTTGTTGCATCGTACTCAAAAAGGCATGAGGCTGGAATATATGCCAAAGGTGCATCAACTAAGTATTGATCCCAGGCTCTGAATACTTATCTACATGAGTTTTGAATGAGCAAAAATAAAATTGTGGCATAATGATAGATAGATAGATGGATAGTACTTTATTGATTCCTTCTGGAGAGTTCCTTCAGGAAAATTAAAATTCCAGCAGCAGTGTACAGAGTTGAGATCAATTTAAATAAAAACAAAAGTAAATAATGGGGGTTTAAATGGAAACAAAATAGAGAAATATTACAAAAAGAATAAAAACAATGGGAATAACAATATAACAGTAAAATCAGAATATAACAAGACAAAGTAGGCAGTAGTGAGCATGTTATGAAAACGTATTGCACTGTTATTGTTTTGCATCCCCTGTCATCCTTGTGCCCCCCGGGGGTCCCCCGTCCCAGAGAGGAGTTGTACAGTCTAATGGCGAGTGGGACAAAGGAGTTCTTGAGTCTATTAGTCCTGCACTTGGGATGAAGCAGTCTAGAACTGAACAGAATGAGGTATAGTGTGTATAATTTTGAGGACAAAAGTGAATGTATTCCATGTTGGAATAAGGATATGGTAAAAGTGCACTTGGAAGATCCCTGTTCTTCATAGAACCACTCATTGTTCCCCAGAGATCAGTGCAAGAACAAGGAATAAGTCCTCCCCAAGGCCAGCTGACCGCCATGTTCTGGAGGTCCTGAAGAAGGTGCAACACCACCGCCATTAGGGTCAAAAATGTAGTTTATAGGCATGAATTAGGGCCACACCCTTCTTTAACTCCTTGTAATGGCCCCTAAGTCCTTCCAAGACCAAGTCCCAGAACTACAGGTCCAGTCCCGGGCACACGACCAAACAACCTTTCAAACTCCTTGTCCGAGTGTCTGGGTCAGGTCTCTGGTCCCTTCCAAGGTTTCACTTGGGTTGAGTTTTTTCTTGCCCTGATCCCAGGATGTTGTGGCTTGTGCAGCCCTTTGAGACACTTGTGATTAAGGGCTGTAGAAGTCAGCTTTGTTAGATTGAAAATAAAATGAGTAAAACAGTCTCAGGGTTTGATGCACAAGTCAGACCAGCTGACATCATCACAGATGGTGACCGTGGTCTGAAAGAGGAACCCTCAATTCAAGGGACGAATGGCGGTTACAAACCCCGTTTCCATATGAGTTGTGAAATGGTGTTAGATGTAAATATAAACAGAATACAATGATTTGCAAATCCTTTTCAAGCCATATTCAGTTGAATATGCTACAAAGACAACATATTTCATGTTCAAACTCATAAACTTCATTTTTTTTTGCAAATAATAATTAACTCAGAATTTCATGGCTGCAACACATGCCAAAGTAGTTGGGAAAGGGCATGTTCACCACTGTGTTACATCACCTTTTCTTTTAACAACACTCAATAAACGTTTGGGAACTGAGGAAACTAATTGTTGAAGCTTTGAAAGTGGAATTCTTTCCCATTCTTGTTTTATGTAGAGCTTCAGTCCTTCAACAGTCCGGGGTCTCCGCTGTCCTATTTTACGCTTCATAATGCGCCACACATTTTCCATGGGAGACAGGTCTGGACTGCAGGCGGGCCAGGAAAGTACCCACACTCTTTTTTTACGAAGCCACGCTGTTGTAAAATGTGCTGAATGTGGCTTGGCATTGTCTTGCTGAAATAAGCAGGGGCGTCCATGAAAAACTCAGCGCTTAGATGGCATCATATGTTGTTCCAAAAACTGTATGTACCTTTCAGCATTAATGGTGCCTTCACAGATGTGTAAGTTACCCATGCCTTGGGCACTAATGCACCCCCATACCATCACACATGCTGGCTTTTCAACTTTGCGTCGATAATAAGTCTGGATGGTTCGCTTCCCCTTTGGTCCGGATGACACGATGACGAATATTTCCAAAAACAATTTGAACTGTGGACTCGTCAGACCACAGAACACTTTTCCACTTTGCATAAGTCCATCTTAGATGATCTCAGGCCCAGAGAAGCTGGCGGCGTTTCTGGATGTTGTTGATAAATGGCTTTGGCTTTGCATAGTAGAGCTTTAACTTGCACTTACAGAAGTAGCGACCAACTGTGTTTAGTGACAGTAGTTTTCTTAAGTGTTCCTGAGCCCATGTGGTGATATCCTTTAGGGATTGATGTCAGTTTTAATACAGTCCCGTCTGAGGGATCGAAGGTTGCGGTCATTCAATGATGGTTTTTGGACTTAGACTTAGACAAACTTTAATGATCCACAAGGGGAAATTGTTCAACACAGTAGCTCAGTTACAATGATGGAAAGTGTAAGGATGGAAAGGACAATACAGGTATAAATGCACTAAATATAGCAATATAAAATATAACATATATGCGAATATATATACAATATATACTTAATATCCATCCATCCCTTTTCTACCACTTATTCCCTTTGGGGCCGCGGGGGGCGCTGGTGCCTATCTCAGCAACAATCGGGCGGAAGGCGCCGTAGACCCTGGACAAGTCGCCATCTCATCGCAGAACATACATACAATATATACCAATTACCATGTACAATATTACAGTACCGTATTTTTTCGCACTATGAGACGCACCTTCAATGAATGGCTTATTTAACAAGTTTGTTCACATATAAGGCGCACCGCATTATAAGGTGTATAGAATAGATGCTACAGTAGAGGCGGGGGTTATGTTATGCATCCTTTAGATGGAGCTGCGCTAAAGGGAATGTCAACAAAACAGTCAGGTCAGTCAAACTTTATTAATAGATTACAAATCAGCGTTCTGACAACTCTGTTCACTCCCAAAATGAATAATCAGCTGTTTTATTATTTTCCCTGAGGTAATGTCAGTGACGTGGTATTTCGTTTATCTTTTACCAACAGCAAGGTATAACATGTATAATATACTCTTACGGTAAATCAAACGTGAGTGCAACATTAGCATGCTTACAAAATAGTGCAAAGCAATAATATATCAATAAGTCAAGGTTGCTCAAAGGTCAATGTCACACAACACAACACACAAAATAAACATATAAATCTCACTTTTTTAAGTTATTCCTCATCCACGAATCCCTCAAATTCTTCTTCTTCAGTGTCGGAATGAGACAGTCGGGCTAATACGGCATCCAACTTTGAAGTCATCAATAATGGCGTCAGTGTCGCCGCTGTTGTCTCGCAGTTCAGTGACAATTCCTGCCTTCCTGCAAGCTGGGACCACAGTTGAGACTGATATATCAGCCCAGGCATTTACGACCCACTGGCAGATAGTGGTGGTGTCTGCCTGTCTTGCTGAACGTGTGTTGGCCTTCTGGAATCTGTCTGGAATCTGTCTGCCTGTCTTGCTGAACGTGTGTTCGCCTTCTGGAATCTGTCTGGAATCTGTCTGCCTGTCTTGCTGAACGTGTGTTGGCCTTCTGGAATCTGTCTGGAATCTGTCTGCCTGTCTTGCTGAACGTGTGTTCGCCTTCTGGAATCCACTGTTCCCACGCAGTTCCCAGTCTAGCTTTGAATGCCCTGTTGACACCACCATCTAGCGGCTGGAGTTCTTTTGGCAATCCACCTGGAATGACGGCGAGTAAAGGAGTTTGTACAGATATGTTCAGGGTGGGTGTGAGGACAGGGGTAGTGGGGGCGTGGGCCAGTAAGGGGAGCATTGCTAAATCTATTGGAAAAACAAATTCCACCTACATCCCCATCCAGCAGTTTGGCTTTTTTTTTGAAGCCTGTGATGGCTTTCATGCCTTTCTACACATCAAGAGTGTTGTTCTGCTGGAGTTTAGCCTCTAGCCTCCTTCTGTAAGCATCTTTCCCTTCTAAGCTGACACTGGATCCTCCTCAACTTCTTTTTATTCAGCAGCACCTTTAGCTGGCTGGTGTTCCAGGGCTCGTTATTTGGGTAACAATGGACAGTTTTTGTAGGGATGATGGAGTCCTCCCAGAAATGTATGTAATCTGTGATCTGTCCCATGGGGTTTACAGACTACTTCCCAGTCTGTAGTCTCAAAGCTGTCCTGCAAGGCAATGCATGCCTCTTGGTTCCTCCTCTGCATTGATTTTGTTGAGATGGGCTGCCTCCTCACAGCAGGAACATAATGAGGTGTTAAAAGCACCAGATTGTGGTCAGACCGTCCTAGGAGGGGCGGGGCAGTGGCTCTGTATGCATCTTTTTAATTAGCATACAGTAGGTCCAGAGTTATATTTTCCCGTGTTGCACAGTGCAAATATTGATGCAAAGTGGGTAGAATAGAGTCCAAAGAAACATGATTAAAGTCACCCGAAATGGGAATAAGGGCATCGGGATGTTGGGTCTGTTGCTTAGCAACAGCGGCATGAATGGTGTCACAAGCAACAGCTTCATCAGCAGAAGGAGGGACATACTCTGAAGAAGATAACAGAAGTAAACTCCCTTGGCAAACAATATGGTGGAATTCCAACAGCTAGAAGTTCTATGTCCGGCATACAAACACACTCCTTAACAGTGATATGTCCGGGATTACTCCACTTTTCTTAGTGCTCAGGAGTGTGTTTGTATCTGCCTGTGAGGTTGTGAAGGCAGGTAGAGATGTGCTGTGGTCCAGGAAGTCTCCGTGTAGCCAAGTCTCTGTAAAGTACATGATGCTGCACACGGTGTACTCCTTTTGAGTTTGGACCAGCCCGAACATCCATCCATTTTGTTCGCCAGAGACCACACGGTCCCCATGAGGACTGAGGGACTTCTCCGCTCCCTCATCTTTATGCCGGCAGGATTAAGTTCCGGCCATGCCGCTTACGTGGAGTGATTTCTCCAGATTCTCTGAACCTTTTGATGATATTATGGAGCGTAGATGTTGAAATCCCTCAATTTCTTGCAATGTCACTTTGAGAAGTGTTGTTCTTAAACTGTTTGACTATTTGCTCACGCAGTTGTGGACAAAGGGGTGTACCTCGCCCCATCCTTTCTTGTGAAAGACTGGGAAGCTGCTTTTATAGCCAATCATGGCACCCACCTGTTCCCAATTCACCTGTGGGATGTTCCAAATAAGTGTTTGATGAGCATTCCTCAACTTTATCAGTATTTATTGCCACCTTTCCCAACTTCTTTGTCACGCGTTGCTGGCATCAAATTCTAAAGTTAATGATTATTTGCAACAACAAAAAAGTGTTTATGTGAAATATGTTGTCTTTGTAGCATATTCAACTGAATATGGCTTGAAAAGGATTTGCAAATCATTGTATTCTGTTTATATTTACATCTAACACCATTTCCCAACTCATATGGAAACGGGGTTTGTAGATTTGGCTCACATTTTGTTTGTTTCCTATTCATCTTGGACAAAGTGAAGGTAGATAAAACTACTTCAGTCTGAGCACATCATTAAATAGTTGGAGTGGACTAGGACAGGCAGAAAATGGGACCTGGGCATTCAAAGTGAGAGCTCAACGCCAACATTTAAGTTACATGTCTTGTTTTCAGACACTTGTACAGGAACATCTCCTTATATGGTCAGGGTGTATTCTCCTGAAGGAGCACACACACAGGAAGGAGGAATATAAAACTGTTTGTGACCTGACCTCCTCCAGGAACTGCAGTCCTGTATAATGATGCTCACTTGTAATAAAGCTACTTTTTCTTCAATGACGTCTCTTTGATCCAGCCGCACTGATGTGACACCATCAGTATTTATATCGTCGTCATCATCGTCGTGAATGTCTTATTCAATATTTCTTTAACTCTTCATTTTGCTGGGCAGAGTTGATGTTTAACAATACTTTTACATACAGTTCTGATTTCATTTGAGAAACTGATCTACACCACAAACCAGGCTCAAATATTGTGTAGATTGTATTATATATCACAAATACATTCCAAAATGTATTCCAAGGCCCTTCCTGCTCCGTCACGGAAAAGAATATAATGACAATTTGAACATACAGTATGGCTAAATGCCACTTGCAGCCAGGTGGGGGTCAAAGGTGGTGTTTATTGCCAACACTGTACTTTATTTCTGACAATGTAAACGTGCCACATGAACTACACTGTACATCATCTGTGGGGATGTTTCACCATAACTGAGGGTCTTGGGCAACGTCAAAATGAAAGTTTTCCACAAAATATAAACTTTGTAAGTTTCTGACACGATACGGAGCAGCACATGTATGGAATGTTCTTTGCTGATGGCAATGATACACTTCTTTTGATATACAACAAAAGAAACAAAAACACTGACTGCCATACATCCTCGCTCTCACACCAAAAACCAAGCAAGACCTACACCTGTATGTACTGTATAATGTATATCATGTGATGACATGATGTACACCTGTATGTACTGTATAATGTATGTCATGTGATGACATGATGTACACCTGTATGTACTGTATAATGTATGTCATATGATGACATGATGTACACCTGTATGTACTGTATAATGTATGTCATATGATGACATGATGTACACCTGTATGTACTGTATAATGTATATCATATGATGACATGATGTACTGTATAATGTATGTCATATGATGACATGATGTACACCTGTATGTACTGTATAATGTATATCATATGATGACATGATGTACACCTGTATGTACTGTATAATGTATATCATGTGATGACATGATGTACACCTGTATGTACTGTATAATGTATGTCATATGATGACATGATGTACTGTATAATGTATGTCATATGATGACATGATGTACACCTGTATGTACTGTATAATGTATGTCATATGATGTACTGTATAATGTCATATGATGACATGATGTACACCTGTATTTACTGTATAATGTATATCATATGATGACATGATGTACTGTATAATGTATGTCATATGATGACATGATGTACACCTGTATGTACTGTATAATGTATGTCATATGATGACATGATGTACTGTATAATGTATGTCATATGATGACATGATGTACTGTATAATGTATGTCATATGATGACATGATGTACACCTGTATGTACTGTATAATGTATGTCATATGATGTACTGTATAATGTCATATGATGACATGATGTACACCTGTATTTACTGTATAATGTATATCATATGATGACATGATGTACTGTATAATGTATGTCATATGATGACATGATGTACACCTGTATGTACTGTATAATGTATGTCATATGATGACATGATGTACTGTATAATGTATGTCAAATGATGGCATGATGTACACCTGTATGTACTGTATAATGTATGTCATATGATGACATGATGTACTGTATAATGTATGTCATATGATGACATGATGTACACCTGTATGTACTGTATAATGTATGTCATGTGATGACATGATGTACTGTATAATGTATGTCATATGATGACATGATGTACTGTATAATGTATGTCATATGATGACATGGTGTACTGTATAAAGTATGTCATATGATGACATGATGTACTGTATAATGTATATCATATGATGACATGATGTACACCTGTATGTACTGTATAATGTATGTCATGTGATGACATGATGTACTGTATAATGTATGTCATGTGATGACATGATGTACTGTATAATGTATATCATGTGATGACATGATGTACTGTATAATGTATGTCATGTGATGACATGATGTACTGTATAATGTATGTCATATGATGACATGATGTACTGTATAATGTATGTCATGTGATGACATGATGTACACCTGTATGTACTGTATAATGTATGTCATATGATGACATGATGTACACCTGTATGTACTGTATAATGTATGTCATATGATGACATGATGTACTGTATAATGTATGTCATATGATGACATGATGTACTGTGTAATGTATGTCATATGATGACATCATGTACACCTGTATGTACTGTATAATGTATGTCATATGATAACATGATGTACACCTGTATGTACGGTATAATGTATGTCATATGATGACATGATGTACTGTATAATGTATGTCAAATGATGGCATGATGTACACCTGTATGTACTGTATAATGTATGTCATATGATGACATGATGTACTGTATAATGTATGTCATATGATGACATGATGTACACCTGTATGTACTGTATAATGTATGTCATATGATGACATGATGTACTGTATAATGTATGTCATATGATGACATGATGTACTGTATAATGTACGTCATATGATGACATGATGTACTGTATAATGTATGTCATATGATGACATGATGTACTGTATAATGTATATCATATGATGACATGATGTACACCTGTATGTACTGTATAATGTATGTCATGTGATGACATGATGTACTGTATAATGTATGTCATGTGATGACATGATGTACTGTATAATGTATGTCATGTGATGACATGATGTACACCTGTATGTACTGTATAATGTATGTCATATGATGACATGATGTACACCTGTATGTACGGTATAATGTATGTCATATGATGACATAATGCACAGTATAATGTACGTCATATGATGACATGATGTACACCTGTATGTACAGTATGATGTATATCATATGATGACATGATGTAGAGTATAATGTATGTCATATGATGACATGATGTACACCTGTATGTACTGTATAATGTATGTCATATGATGACATGATGTACTGTATAATGTATATCATATGATGACATGATGTACTGTATAATGTATGTCATATGATGACAGGATGTACACCTGTATGTACTGTATAATGTATGTCATATGATGACATGATGTACACCTGTATGTACTGTATAATGTATATCATATGATGACATGATGTACTGTATAATGTATGTCATATGATGACATGATGTACTGTATAATGTATGTCATATGATGACAGGATGTACACCTGTATGTACTGTATAATGTATGTCATATGATGACATGATGTACACCTGTATGTACTGTATAATGTATGTCATATGATGACATGATGTACACCTGTATGTACGGTATAATGTATGTCATATGATGACATAATGCACAGTATAATGTACGTCATATGATGACATGATGTACACCTGTATGTACAGTATGATGTATATCATATGATGACATGATGTAGAGTATAATGTACGTCATATGATGACATAATGCACAGTATAATGTACGTCATATGATGACATGATGTACACCTGTATGTACAGTATAATGTATATCATATGATGACTTGATGTAGAGTATAATGTACGTCATATGATGACATGATGTACTGTATAATGTATGTCATATGATGACATGATGTACAGTATAATGTATGTCATGATGACATGATGTACTGTATAATGTACGTCATATGATGACATGATGTACTGTATAATGTATGTCATATGATGACATGATGTACAGTATAATGTATATCATGTGATGACATGATGTACACCTGTATGTACAGTATAATGTATATCATATGATGACATGATGTAG
Source organism: Nerophis ophidion (assembly GCF_033978795.1). NCBI lineage: Eukaryota > Metazoa > Chordata > Actinopteri > Syngnathiformes > Syngnathidae > Nerophis > Nerophis ophidion. The sequence goes on from NC_084625.1 coordinate 965,822, forward strand.
AGTATAATGTACGTCATATGATGACATGATGTACTGTATAATGTATGTCATATGATGACATGATGTACAGTATAATGTATGTCATGATGACATGATGTACTGTATAATGTATGTCATATGATGACATGATGTACAGTATAATGTATATCATGTGATGACATGATGTACACCTGTATGTACAGTATAATGTATATCATATGATGACATGATGTAGAGTATAATGTACGTCATATGATGACATGATGTACTGTATAATGTATGTCATATGATGACATGATGTACAGTATAATGTATATCATGTGATGACATGATGTACACCTGTATGTACAGTATAATGTATATCATATGATGACATGATGTAGAGTATAATGTACGTCATATGATGACATGATGTACAGTATAATGTATGTCATATGATGACATGATGTACAGTATAATGTATGTCATGATGACATGATGTACTGTATAATGTATGTCATATGATGACATGATGTACAGTATAATGTATATCATGTGATGACATGATGTACACCTGTATGTACAGTATAATGTATATCATATGATGACATGATGTAGAGTATAATGTACGTCATATGATGACATGATGTACTGTATAATGTATGTCATATGATGACATGATGTACAGTATAATGTATATCATGTGATGACATGATGTACAGTATAATGTATGTCATATGATGACATGATGTACACCTGTATGTACTGTATAATGTATGTCATGTGATGACATGATGTACACCTGTATGTACTGTATAATGTATGTCATATGATGACATGATGTACTGTATAATGTACGTCATATGATGACATGATGTACTGTATAATGTATGTCATATGATGACATGATGTACACCTGTATGTACTGTATAATGTATGTCATATGATGACATGATGTACTGTATAATGTACGTCATATGATGACATGATGTACTGTATAATGTATGTCATATGATGACATGATGTACTGTATAATGTATGTCATATGATGACATGATGTACACCTGTATGTACTGTATAATGTATGTCATATGATGACATGATGTACTGTATAATGTACGTCATATGATGACATGATGTACTGTATAATGTATGTCATGTGATGACATGATGTACTGTATAATGTACGTCATATGATGACATGATGTACTGTATAATGTATGTCATGTGATGACATGATGTACAGTATAATGATGTTGAGTTGGAGGAAATGAAGAAGTAAATAAATAAAGTTGATGTTTGATTGACACTTAGAAAAGATTTGAGGACTTGTTGATGATTTGTAAATATTCATAAGTCTGTGTTTGTGTAACAGAGTTAAAAATGTACTTTACTAATGTTTTATTATGTCATTGAAGTAATGTGTTTGTGTGAATATTATCTGAAAATACTTCTTTATTTGTGTTGATTGTTACTGTAAGTGACTCCTTCCTGTCATGCACACTGTCTGCCTTCTGTACTTTCTGTAGCTCCTCCCCCTTCTGCCCCACTTCCTGTTTGACACGCTTTCATTGATGGATTGAGACTTGTATTAGTAGATTGCACAGCACAGTACATGTACAGTACATACATGTACAGTACAGCACATGTACAGTACATGCATGTACAGTACAGTACATGCATGTACAGTACAGTACATATTCTGTACAATTGATCACTAAATAAGTTGTTGTGGTGACTTGTGTCCAAATTGGTGTCGTTTTCTAACAAAAACGTTTAATATTTGTAGTTCTTGCTGTATATTGTGTACTTTTTATGTATCCTTAAGATATCAAGTGTTTTTGTGTTGTTTTATCTGCTAGTTGGTGAAATGCCAGCTGTTTGTTGAGTGACACTTTTGGTGCTATTTTGTTTGAAGTGTCCTCTTTCATGTCACATGACCACTACTACTTCCTGTTGCTCTAAAGAAGGTTTTATATGTAATACTGCATGTGTACTACTGCATGTGTACTACTGCATTTGTAATACTGCGTGTGTATTATTGCGTGTGTAATACTGCATGTGTAATACTGCATGTGTACTACTGCATGTGTACTACTGCATGTGTAATACAGCATGTGTAATACTGCATGTGTAATACTGCATGTGTAATACTGCATGTGTAATACTGCATGTGTAATACTGCATGTGTAATACTGCATTTGTAATACTGCGTGTGTATTATTGCGTGTGTAATACTGCATGTGTAATACTGCATGTGTAATACAGCATGTGTAATACTGCATGTGTAATACTGCATGTGTAATACTGCATGTGTAATACTGCATGTGTAATACTGCATGTGTAATACTGCATTTGTAATACTGCGTGTGTATTATTGCGTGTGTAATACTGCATGTGTAATACTGCATGTGTACTACTGCATGTGTAATACTGCATTTGTAATACTGCGTGTGTATTATTGCGTGTGTAATACTGCATGTGTAATACTGCATGTGTAATACTGCATGTGTAATACTGCATGTGTAATACTGCATGTGTAATACTGCATGTGTAATACTGCATGTGTAATACTGCATGTGTAATACTGCATGTGTAATACTGCATTTGTAATACTGCGTGTGTATTATTGCGTGTGTAATACTGCATGTGTACTACTGCATGTGTAATACTGCATGTGTAATACTGCATGTGTAATACTGCATGTGTAATACTGCATGTGTAATACTGCATGTGTAATACTGCATGTGTAATACTGCATGTGTAATACTGCATGTGTAATACTGCATGTGTAATACTGCATGTGTAATACTGCATTTGTAATACTGCGTGTGTATTATTGCGTGTGTAATACTGCATGTGTAATACTGCATGTGTACTACTGCATGTGTAATACTGCATTTGTAATACTGCGTGTGTATTATTGCGTGTGTAATACTGCATGTGTAATACTGCATGTGTACTACTGCATGTGTAATACTGCATTTGTAATACTGCGTGTGTATTATTGCGTGTGTAATACTGCATGTGTACTACTGCATGTGTAATACTGCATGTGTAATACTGCATGTGTAATACTGCATGTGTAATACTGCATGTGTAATACTGCATGTGTAATACTGCATGTGTAATACTGCATGTGTAATACTGCATGTGTAATACTGCATGTGTAATACTGCGTGTGTATTATTGCGTGTGTAATACTGCATGTGTAATACTGCATGTGTACTACTGCATGTGTAATACTGCATTTGTAATACTGCGTGTGTATTATTGCGTGTGTAATACTGCATGTGTAATACTGCATGTGTACTACTGCATGTGTAATACTGCATTTGTATTATTGCGTGTGTATTATTGCATGTGTACTACTGCATGTGTATTATTGCGTGTGTAATACTGCATGTGTAATACTGCATGTGTACTACTGCATGTGTAATACTGCATGTGTAATACTGCATGTGTAATACTGCATGTGTAATACTGCATGTGTAATGTTGTTTTTACTTTATTTTCAGAATAAAAGCTCTTGTCAAGAAGTCCATTGTGTGATGGCCGCCTACAAAGTCCAGACCAGGTCCAGACCAGGTCCACTAGAGGCCAGCTTCAGCTCGGTGGAGATTGTGGTGTAAGTGTTGGTGTTTATTGGAATTATTGATGACTAATGTTGGTTTTGGAGACTTTTTGGGAAGGAAGTGTTGAGGGTTTGACTTTTACAAACAATGTTGTGTTAGATGGAAGTTTGACAAGAGTTTAACCTTGTTGACTTAACCATGTCGCGGGCTGCTGGTTCTGGTCATCAAGTATTGCTAGTATTATTCTGTTTGACCATAGCTAGTGTTTGTGGTCAAGCTTTATTTTGAATACACTTACAAGTGAATGAAGGGCATACTTAGTCAACAGGCATGCATGTTACATTATGGGTTGCTGCATAAACAACTGTCATAAACATGTGCCATATAGTGAGACCACACTAAACAACACTGTCATAAACATGTGCCATATAGTGAGACCACACTAAACAACACTGTCATAAACATGTGCCATATAGTGAGACCACACTTAACAACACTGTCATAAACATGTGCCATATAGTGAGACCACACTAAACAACACTGTCATAAACATGTGCCATATAGTGAGACCACACTTAACAACACTGTCGTAAACATGTGCCATATAGTGAGACCACACTAAACAACACTGTCATAAACATGTGCCATATAGTGAGACCACACTAAACAACACTGTCATAAACATGTGCCATATAGTGAGACCACACTAAACAACACTGTCATAAACATGTGCCACATAGTGAGACCACACTAAACAACACTGTCATAAACATGTGCCATATAGTGAGACCACACTAAACAACACTGTCATAAACATGTGCCATATAGTGAGACCACGCTAAACAACACTGTCATAAACATGTGCCATATAGTGAGACCACGCTAAACAACACTGTCATAAACATGTGCCATATAGTGAGACCACGCTAAACAACACTGTCATAAACATGTGCCATATAGTGAGACCACGCTAAACAACACTGTCATAAATATGTGCCATATAGTGAGACCACGCTAAACAACACTGTCATAAACATGTGCCATATAGTGAAACCACACTAAACAACACTGTCATAAACATGTGCCATATAGTGAGACCACACTAAACAACACTGTCATAAACATGTGCCATATAGTGAGACCACACTAAACAACACTGTCATAAACATGTGCCATATAGTGACACCACACTAAACAACACTGTCATAAACATGTGCCATATAGTGAAACCACACTAAACAACACTGTCATAAACATGTGCCATATAGTGAAACCACACTAAACACGGTCATAAACATGTGCCATATAGTGAAACCACACTAAACAACACTGTCATAAACATGTGCCATATAGTGAGACCACACTAAACAACACTGTCATAAACATGTGCCATATAGTGACACCACACTAAACAACACTGTCATAAACATGTGCCATATAGTGAGACCACACTAAACAACACTGTCATAAACATGTGCCATATAGTGAGACCACACTAAACAACACTGTCATAAACATGTGCCATATAGTGAGACCACACTAAACAACACTGTCATAAACATGTGCCATATAGTGAGACCACACTAAACAACACTGTCATAAACATGTGCCATATAGTGAGACCACACTAAACAACACTGTCATAAACATGTGCCATATAGTGAGACCACACTAAACAACACTGTCATAAACATGTGCCATATAGTGAGACCACACTAAACAACACTGTCATAAACATGTGCCGCATAGTGAGACCACACTAAACAACACTGTCATAAACATGTGCCATATAGTGAGACCACACTAAACAACACTGTCATAAACATGTGCCATATAGTGAGACCACACTAAACAACACTGTCATAAACATGTGCCATATAGTGAGACCACACTAAACAACACTGTCATAAACATGTGCCATATAGTGAGACCACACTAAACGACGATGACAAACACATTTCGGGGGACTATGTTCACCGCAACACAACATAAACACAACCCAACAAATTCCCAGAATTCCCTGCATCACCAACTCTTCCGGGACGCTACAATAATAATAAATAATACATTTCATGGTAAATAATCAGACTTTTTACTAGATTGTTTTTGTGTGTGTGGATGGAATGCATGCAAATATTCACATCGTTAATTACTTACGTCAAATGAAGCTGGAAATGTAAATTGTCCAAAGTGATACTGAAATGTTGTTTGTCTTTTTGCCAGCAGAGGGAGACATTTCCCTTCCAGTGTAATACTCTCTTTTAACTTAGTCTATTTTAACTTAGTCTATTTTAACTTTCCATCCATCCATTTTAACTTAGGATCCATATTTGTTCTTGCAAGGAAGCCATGAAGTAACATGTAACCACATGCAACATCAGGAAGTATGGGGATATACATAGTACTGCATTATGTTAGTATTATATTTACATAGTACTGCATTATGTTAGTATTATATCTACATAGTACTGCATTATGTTAGTATTATATTTACATAGTACTGCATTATGTTAGTATTATATCTACATAGTACTGCATTATGTTAGTATTATATCTACATAGTACTGCATTATGTTAGTATTATATTTACATAGTACTGCATTATGTTAGTATTATATTTACATAGTACTGCATTATGTTAGTATTATATCTACATAGTACTGCATTATGTTAGTATTATATCTACATAGTACTGCATTATGTTAGTATTATATCTACATAGTACTGCATTATGTTAGTATTATATCTACATAGTACTGCATTATGTTAGTATTTTATCTACATAGTACTGCATTATGTTAGTATTATATCTACATAGTACTGCATTATGTTAGTATTATATCTGCATAGTACTGCATTATGTTAGTATTTTATCTACATAGTACTGCATTATGTTAGTATTATATCTACATAGTACTGCATTATGTTAGTATTATATCTACATAGTACTGCATTATGTTAGTATTATATCTACATAGTACTGCATTATGTTAGTATTTTATCTACATAGTACTGCATTATGTTAGTATTATACCTACATAGTACTGCATTATGTTAGTATTTTATCTACATAGTACTGCATTATGTTAGTGTTTTACCTACATAGTACTGCATTATGTTAGTATTTTATCTGCATAGTACTGCATTATGTTAGTATTTTATCTACATAGTACTGCATTATGTTAGTATTATATCTACATAGTACTGCATTATGTTAGTATTATATCTACATAGTACTGCATTATGTTAGTATTATATCTACATAGTACTGCATTATGTTAGTATTATATCTACATAGTACTGCATTATGTTAGTGTTTTATCTACATAGTACTGCGTAATGTTAGTATTTTATGTACATAGTACTGCATTATGTTAGTATTATATCTACATAGTACTGCATTATGTTAGTATTATATCTACATAGTACTGCATTATGTTAGTATTTTATCTACATAGTACTGCATTATGTTAGTATTATATCTACATAGTACTGCATTATGTTAGTATTATACCTACATAGTACTGCATTATGTTAGTATTATACCTACATAGTACTGCATTATGTTAGTATTATATCTACATAGTACTGCATTATGTTAGTATTTTATCTACCTAGTACTGCATTATGTTAGTATTATATCTACATAGTACTGCATTATGTTAGTATTATATCTACATAGTACTGCATTATGTTAGTATTATATCTACATAGTACTGCATTATGTTAGTATTATATCTACATAGTACTGCATTATGTTAGTATTTTATCTACATAGTACTGCATTATGTTAGTATTATATCTACATAGTACTGCATTATGTTAGTATTATATCTACATAGTACTGCATTATGTTAGTATTATATCTACATAGTACTGCATTATGTTAGTATTATATCTACATAGTACTGCATTATGTTAGTATTATATCTACATAGTACTGCATTATGTTAGTATTATATCTACATAGTACTGCATTATGTTAGTATTATATCTACATAGTACTGCATTATGTGTGAGGCAAAGAGTAGATGGGCACAGGTCTGAGTGGGTGAGGTTGCCATGGCAACAAGACATCGTCTGTGCATGGCTGGCAGCCAAAAGAGCAGCAGGACATGAAAGAGCATTTTTAAAAAAAACAGCTGACACCTTTTAACAAAGAACAATTCATGGATGACTTCTGTACAGGAGGAAGTAGAGAGAGAGAGTGTGTTAGAGAGAGTGAGAGAGTGTATGTGTGTTAGAGAGAGAGAGAGAGTGTGTGTGTGTTAGAGAGAGAGAGAGTGTGTTAGAGAGAGTGAGAGAGTGTATGTGTGTTAGAGAGAGAGAGAGAGTGTGTGTGTGTTAGAGAGAGAGAGAGTGTGTTAGAGAGAGTGAGAGAGTGTATGTGTGTTAGAGAGAGTGAGAGAGTGTATGTGTGTTAGAGAGAGAGAGAGAGTGTGTGTGTGTTAGAGAGAGAGAGAGTGTGTGTGTTAGAGAGAGAGAGAAAACGAGAGTGTGTTAAAGAGAGAGAGTGAGTGTGTTAGAGAGAGAGAGAGTTAGTGGGTGTTGTATGTCCTGAAATGTTGCAGAGTGATGTTGGTGACTCTCATGTTGGATGTTGTCCTGCTCCTCTCTACACACTCTTAAGGTAGGTACACTATCACTACTACCACACACTACTTACTGTGTTCTATGTACTACACACTACTTACTGTGTTCTATGTACTACACACTACTTACTGTGTTCTATGTACTACACACTACTTACTGTGTTCTATGTACTACACAATACTTACTGTGTTCTATGTACTACACACTACTTACTGTGTTCTATGTACTACACAATACTTACTGTGTTCTATGTACTACACACTACTTACTGTATTCTATGTACTACACAATACTTACTGTATTCTATGTACTACACACTACTTACTGTATTCTATGTACTACACACTACTTACTGTGTTCTATGTACTACACACTACTTACTGTATTCTATGTACTACACACTACTTACTGTATTCTATGTACTACACACTACTTACTGTATTCTATGTACTACACACTACTTACTGTGTTCTATGTACTACACACTACTTACTGTATTCTATGTACTACACACTACTTACTGTATTCTAGGTACTACACACTACTTACTGTATTCTATGTACTACACACTACTTACTGTATTCTATGTACTACACACTACTTACTGTGTTCTATGTACTACACACTACTTACTGTGTTCTATGTACTACACACTACTTACTGTATTCTATGTACTACACACTACTTACTGTATTCTATGTACTACACACTACTTACTGTGTTCTATGTACTACACACTACTTACTGTGTTCTATGTACCACACAATACTTACTGTATTCTATGTACTACACAATACTTACTGTATTCTATGTACTACACACTACTTACTGTATTCTATGTACTACACACTACTTACTGTATTCTATGTACTACACACTACTTACTGTATTCTATGTACTACACACTACTTACTGTATTCTATGTACTACACACTACTTACTGTGTTCTATGTACTACACACTACTTACTGTGTTCTATGTACCACACAATACTTACTGTATTCTATGTACTACACAATACTTACTGTATTCTATGTACTACACACTACTTACTGTATTCTATGTACTACACACTACTTACTGTATTCTATGTACTACACACTACTTACTGTATTCTATGTACTACACACTACTTACTGTATTCTATGTACTACACACTACTTACTGTGTTCTATGTACTACACACTACTTACTGTGTTCTATGTACTACACACTACTTACTGTATTCTATGTACTACACACTACTTACTGTGTTCTATGTACTACACACTACTTACTGTATTCTATGTACTACACACTACTTACTGTATTCTAGGTACTACACACTACTTGCTGTATTCTATGTACTACACACTACTTACTGTATTCTATGTACTACACACTACTTACTGTATTCTATGTACTACACACTACTTACTGTATTCTATGTACTACACACTACTTACTGTATTCTATGTACTACACACTACTTACTGTATTCTATGTACTACACACTACTTACTGTGTTCTATGTACTACACACTACTTACTGTATTCTATGTACTACACACTACTTACTGTATTCTAGGTACTACACACTACTTACTGTATTCTATGTACTACACACTACTTACTGTATTCTATGTACTACACACTACTTACTGTATTCTATGTACTACACACTACTTACTGTATTCTATGTACTACACACTACTTACTGTGTTCTATGTACTACACACTACTTACTGTATTCTATGTACTACACATTACTTACTGTATTCTATGTACTACACACTACTTACTGTATTCTATGTACTACACACTACTTACTGTGTTCTATGTACTACACACTACTTACTGTATTCTATGTACTACACACTACTTACTGTATTCTATGTACTACACACTACTTACTGTATTCTATGTACTGCACACTACTTACTGTATTCTATGTACTACACACTACTTACTGTATTCTATGTACTACACACTACTTACTGTATTCTATGTACTACACACTACTTACTGTATTCTATGTACTACACACTACTTACTGTATTCTATGTACTACACACTACTTACTGTATTCTATGTACTACACACTACTTACTGTATTATATGTACTGCACACTACTTACTGTATTCTATGTACTACACACTACTTACTATTGTATGTACCACACAATACTTACTGTATGTACTACACACTACTTACTGTATTTAATGCTACATTCACACAGCTTTTGCCACCTAGGCCTTCAGTGATGTCCTACCTAGTCCCACTTCACCTGTCCAAATACTGTACAGTATGTCCCCATCTAGATACTGTACATCAACACTGTCCAAAATACTGTAAAGTACAGTATGTCCCCACATGGACAGGACTGTAGATACTTTACATAAACACGACTGCATATTGAAACACATCAACACTGTACAAACTACTGTAAAGTACAGTATGTCCCCACATGGACAGGACTGTAGATACTTTACATAAACATGACTGCATATTGAAACACAACACTGTACAAACTACTGTAAAGTACAGTATGTCCCCACATGGACAGGACTGTAGATACTTTACATAAACACTACTGGACATTGAAACACATCAACACTGTACAAACTACTGTAAAGTACAGTATGTCCCCACATGGACAGGATTGTAGATACTTTACATAAACACGACTGCATATTGAAACACATCAACACTGTACAAAATACTGTAAAGTACAGTATGTCCCCACATGGACAGGACTGTAGATACTGTACATCAACACGACTGTGTATTGAAACACATCAACACTGTACAAAATACTGTAAAGTACAGTATGTCCCCACATGGACAGGACTGTAGATACTGTACATCAACACGACTGCGTATTGAAACACATCAACACTGTACAAAATACTGTAAAGTACAGTATGTCCCCACATGGACAGGACTGTAGATACTTTACATAAACACGACTGCATATTGAAACACATCAACACTGTACAAAATACTGTAAAGTACAGTATGTCCCCACATGGACAGGACTGTAGATACTTTACATAAACACGACTGCGTATTGAAACACATCAACACTGTACAAAATACTGTAAACTGTGACTCCTGGTGTTGGCTGACATGATTAAAGTGAAGTTAAAGTGAAGTCAGAGTTAATGGTGTCACAAGATGTAGTTTCTCTTGAAACATCCATCATGGAAGTATTTATCTTAAACCTAGTCAACCTTCTCTGAGTACAGGTGAGTTGTCTGTGGCCTTCTACAACTTGTATGGCTCTAGTGCCACTTCCTGTTTTGGCAACTTGTGATTGGATACTCACTTGGGACTCCCAAGGAAGTATCCAATCACAGTAGAGGTAAATGTCACGTGGGGGTGAGGCCAGCTCGAAGGCCTTACTCACAACAAGTGGTGATCTATGGCAATGGTCTATCAACTGTATGTGGCCCTTCACTTACATGGTTGATGCTCAAGGCAGATTAGATACAGCATGGCAACATAAACCAGCTGAATTCTGATTGGATGCAAACTATATGAACTAAAAACAACAGCATGTACATTGTGATGGAAAGTATAAGATAATAATAATAATAATAATAATAATAATAATACAGACAGGACATGTGTTATTGGAAGAAAGTACATTTGGAACTCACCTTTTTAGGCCACTTGTGAGCAGGTAATCCACCAGAGATCAGATTAAGCAAGATTACAAACCAGGAAGTGTTGTGGTCATGTGACCCGGACTGTCTGAGATCATGGAGGGTAAGCAAGAAGCACCTTTGTCATTTAGACTGTCTGAGATCATGGAGGGTAAGCAAGAAGCACCTTTGTCATTTAGACTGTCTGAGATCATGGAGGGTAAGCAAGAAGCACCTTTGTCATTTAGACTGTCTGAGATCATGGAGGGTAAGCAAGAAGCACCTTTGTCATTTAGACTGTCTGAGATCATGGAGGGTAAGCAAGAAGCACCTTTGTCATTTAGACTGTCTGAGATCATGGAGGGTAAGCAAGAAGCATCTTTGTCATTTAGACTGTCTGAGATCATGGAGGGTAAGCAAGAAGCACCTTTGTCATTTAGACTGTCTGAGATCATGGAGGGTAAGCAAGAAGCACCTTTGTCATTTAGACTGTCTGAGATCATGGAGGGTAAGCAAGAAGCATCTTTGTCATTTAGACTGTCTGAGATCATGGAGGGTAAGCAAGAAGCACCTTTGTCATTTAGACTGTCTGAGATCATGGAGGGTAAGCAAGAAGCACCTTTGTCATTTAGACTGTCTGAGATCATGGAGGGTAAGCAAGAAGCACCTTTGTCATTTAGACTGTCTGAGATCATGGAGGGTAAGCAAGAAGCACCTTTGTCATTTAGACTGTCTGAGATCATGGAGGGTAAGCAAGAAGCACCTTTGTCATTTAGACTGTCTGAGATCATGGAGGGTAAGCAAGAAGCACCTTTGTCATTTAGACTGTCTGAGATCATGGAGGGTAAGCAAGAAGCACCTTTGTCATTTAGACTGTCTGAGATCATGGAGGGTAAGCAAGAAGCACCTTTGTCATTTAGACTGTCTGAGATCATGGAGGGTAAGCAAGAAGCACCTTTGTCATTTAGACTGTCTGAGATCATGGAGGGTAAGCAAGAAGCATCTTTGTCATTTAGACTGTCTGAGATCATGGAGGGTAAGCAAGAAGCACCTTTGTCATTTAGACTGTCTGAGATCATGGAGGGTAAGCAAGAAGCACCTTTGTCATTTAGACTGTCTGAGATCATGGAGGGTAAGCAAGAAGCATCTTTGTCATTTAGACTGTCTGAGATCATGGAGGGTAAGCAAGAAGCACCTTTGTCATTTAGACTGTCTGAGATCATGGAGGGTAAGCAAGAAGCACCTTTGTCATTTAGACTGTCTGAGATCATGGAGGGTAAGCAAGAAGCATCTTTGTCATTTAGACTGTCTGAGATCATGGAGGGTAAGCAAGAAGCACCTTTGTCATTTAGACTGTCTGAGATCATGGAGGGTAAGCAAGAAGGACCTTTGTCATTTAGACTGTCTGAGATCATGGAGGGTAAGCAAGAAGCACCTTTGTCATTTAGACTGTCTGAGATCATGGAGGGTAAGCAAGAAGCACCTTTGTCATTTAGACTGTCTGAGATCATGGAGGGTAAGCAAGAAGCACCTTTGTCATTTAGACTGTCTGAGATCATGGAAGGTAAGCAAGAAGCATCTTTGTCATTTAGACTGTCTGAGATCATGGAGGGTAAGCAAGAAGCACCTTTGTCATTTAGACTGTCTGAGATCATGGAGGGTAAGCAAGAAGCACCTTTGTCATTTAGACTGTCTGATATCATGGAGGGTAAGCAGGAAGCACCTTTGTCATTTAGACTGTCTGAGATCATGGAGGGTAAGCAAGAAGCACCTTTGTCATTTAGACTGTCTGAGATCATGGAGGGTAAGCAAGAAGCACCTTTGTCATTTAGACTGTCTGAGATCATGGAAGGTAAGCAAGAAGCATCTTTGTCATTTAGACTGTCTGAGATCATGGAGGGTAAGCAAGAAGCACCTTTGTCATTTAGACTGTCTGAGATCATGGAGGGTAAGCAAGAAGCACCTTTGTCATTTAGACTGTCTGAGATCCTGGAGGGTAAGCAGGAAGCACCTTTGTCATTTAGACTGTCTGAGATCATGGAGGGTAAGCAAGAAGCACCTTTGTCATTTAGACTGTCTGAGATCATGGAGGGTAAGCAAGAAGCACCTTTGTCATTTAGACTGTCTGAGATCATGGAAGGTAAGCAAGAAGCATCTTTGTCATTTAGACTGTCTGAGATCATGGAGGGTAAGCAAGAAGCACCTTTGTCATTTAGACTGTCTGAGATCATGGAGGGTAAGCAAGAAGCACCTTTGTCATTTAGACTGTCTGATATCATGGAGGGTAAGCAGGAAGCACCTTTGTCATTTAGACTGTCTGAGATCATGGAGGGTAAGCAAGAAGCACCTTTGTCATTTAGACTGTCTGAGATCATGGAGGGTAAGCAAGAAGCACCTTTGTCATTTAGACTGTCTGAGATCATGGAAGGTAAGCAAGAAGCACCTTTGTCATTTAGACTGTCTGAGATCATGGAGGGTAAGCAAGAAGCATCTTTGTCATTTAGACTGTCTGAGATCATGGAGGGTAAGCAAGAAGCATCTTTGTCATTTAGACTGTCTGAGATCATGGAGGGTAAGCAAGAAGCACCTTTGTCATTTAGACTGTCTGAGATCATGGAGGGTAAGCAAGAAGCACCTTTGTCATTTAGACTGTCTGAGATCATGGAGGGTAAGCAAGAAGCACCTTTGTCATTTAGACTGTCTGAGATCATGGAGGGTAAGCAAGAAGCACCTTTGTCATTTAGACTGTCTGAGATCATGGAGGGTAAGCAAGAAGCACCTTTGTCATTTAGACTGTCTGAGATCATGGAGGGTAAGCAAGAAGCACCTTTGTCATTTAGACTGTCTGAGATCATGGAGGGTAAGCAAGAAGCACCTTTGTCATTTAGACTGTCTGAGATCATGGAGGGTAAGCAAGAAGCACCTTTGTCATTTAGACTGTCTGAGATCATGGAGGGTAAGCAAGAAGCACCTTTGTCATTTAGACTGTCTGAGATCATGGAGGGTAAGCAAGAAGCACCTTTGTCATTTAGACTGTCTGAGATCATGGAGGGTAAGCAAGAAGCACCTTTGTCATTTAGACTGTCTGAGATCATGGAGGGTAAGCAAGAAGTGTGTGAGATAGCATTGTGGTCATGTGACCCGGACTGTCTGAGGTCATCTTTGTCATTGTAGACATTTGCGAGGATTATTTTTAGTGCGGAGCAACAAAGTGGAATGTTGTGAACAGGTGGACATGACTTACTGACTTTAACACGCCTACTTCCTGTTTGCTTATACTCCACCTCTGTTTACTTCCTGTTTGCTTCTACTCCACCTCTGTGTACTTCCTGTTTGCTTCTACTCCACCTCTGTGTACTTCCTGTTTGCTTCTACTCCACCTCTGTTTACTTCCTGTTTGCTTCTACTCCACCTCTGTTTACTCCCTGTTTGCTTCTACTCCACCTCTGTGTACTTCCTGTTTGCTTCTACTCCACCTCTGTGTACTTCCTGTTTGCTTCTACTCCACCTCTGTGTACTTCCTGTTTGCTTCTACCCCACCTCTGTTTACTCCCTGTTTGCTTCTACTCCACCTCTGTGTACTTCCTGTTTGCTTCTACTCCACCTCTGTGTACTTCCTGTTTGCTTCTACTCCACCTCTGCGTACTTCCTGTTTGCTTCTACTCCACCTCTGTTTACTTCCTGTTTGCTTCTACTCCACCTCTGTTTACTTCCTGTTTGCTTCTACTCCACCTCTGTTTACTCCCTGTTTGCTTCTACTCCACCTCTGTTTACTTCCTGTTTGCTTCTACTCCACCTCTGTTTACTTCCTGTTTGCTTCTACCCCACCTCTGTGTACTTCCTGTTTGCTTCTACTCCACCTCTGTGTACTTCCTGTTTGCTTCTACCCCACCTCTGTTTACTCCCTGTTTGCTTCTACCCCACCTCTGTTTACTCCCTGTTTGCTTCTACCCCACCTCTGTGTACTTCCTGTTTGCTTCTACTCCACCTCTGTGTACTTCCTGTTTGCTTCTACCCCACCTCTGTTTACTCCCTGTTTGCTTCTACTCCACCTCTGTGTACTTCCTGTTTGCTTCTACTCCACCTCTGTGTACTTCCTGTTTGCTTCTACTCCACCTCTGTGTACTTCCTGTTTGCTTCTACTCCACCTCTGTGTACTTCCTGTTTGCTTCTACTCCACCTCTGTTTACTTCCTGTTGACTTCTACTCCACCTCTGTGTACTTCCTGTTTGCTTCTACTCCACCTCTGTTTACTTCCTGTGTACTTCTACTCCACCTCTGTTTACTTCCTGTGTACTTCTACTCCACCTCTGTTTACTTCCTGTGTACTTCTACTCCACCTCTGTTTACTTCCTGTGTACTTCTACTCCACACAACACTGACCCTTTGTGTACTTCCTGTGCGCCTCCATCAGCTACTGGTGTATTATTTAAAGTAAAAGGTGGATTAAAAGAGCAATTTGTGGTATTTGATACCTCACACCAATTAAGAAGTATGCTAAAGTTTCCTGTGTTATCATGCTAACATTAGCGGGCTACATTTTCATTCAAATTGATCATTTAAATTCAGAATTAAAGGATTTTGATATTTTTCGCCATCCAGCAATTATGCCAACTGTTCCCATTATAACTTAGCATTAGTATGCTAACACTTTATGCTAGCATTTTATCAAATATATTTGTTTAAAACCTAAAAAACTTGGTGCCATATTTATGCTGACCTTTCCTATGGTATCATGCTAACATTAGCATGCTAACATTTCTTATGTTATCATGCTAACTTTAGCATGCCGATGTTTCATGCTGCATTTTCCTCAATTTTGATCATGTAAACTATATTTTTCGCCATCTAGAATTTCAGCAAATTTCTTTTGTTTAAACTTAGAAGTAACTACTTTTGATTCTTGGCGTCATTTTAGAAGTAGGCTTACTTTTTGTATGTTATCATGCTAACATTAGCATGCTTAGCATTTGAGCTATTATTGAGTATTCAAACCTAGAAATGAAAGGATTTGTTTGAAGGTGAAAGGACAGGTGACAAGAATAGACAACAAATGGGAGAGAAATGTTTGCCCTAATTGTGTCAACCTAATCAATGAAATAGTCAATGAATGTTCCAGAGTGCAGCTTCCAGGCACGTGGATAGTAATTGCAGCCTTGAATAGTTCAATAACTCATAAAAACATTGATGTGGATTCACTATTGTTGTCTTGCTTCAGGGAACGTCACAAATGATTTGAAGCAAGCTCTTGTGGAAGCAAACTAGATCCTTCTATTTGATCACATTCTACACCCGTTTTGTCTTCCATCTTCCAAGCATGCTAACTGCTCCCAATGTGTGCTGCTCCATATTTAGCAAATGTTATCATTTTTAATCATTCCTTAAAGCAGTGGTTCTCAACCTTTTTTCAGTGATGGACCCCCTGGCAACATGTTTTTAATTCAAGTACCCCCTAATCACAGCAAAGCATTTTTGGTTGAAGAAAAGAGATAAAGAAGTAAAATACAGCACTATGTCATCACTTTATGATTCATTAAATTGTATAACATTGCAAAATATTGCTCATTTCTAGTGGTCTTTCTTCAACTATTTGGACAAAAATATATAAAAATAACTAAAAACTGGTTGAAAAATACACAAGTGATTCAATTTTAAATGCAGTTTTCTCCACATAGAAGTAATCATCAACTTTGGGGATTGTAATAGAGATCCATCTGGATTCATCAACTTACTTATAAATGTTTCTTCACATAAAAATAAATCTTTAACATCAATAAATATATTTATAAAGGATTTTTGAATTGTTGCTATTTTCAGAATATTTAAAAAAAATCTCACGTACCCCTTGGCATACCTTCAAGTACCCCCAGGGGTACATGTACCCCCTTTTGAGAACCACTGCCTTAAACCTAAAAATAATGGAATTTGATACTTGATGCCAATTAAGAAGTATGATATATATATATATATATATATATATATATATTTATATATAATATATTATCCATTATACAGTGCTCAATACCGGAGTAGAGTGGAATATATGTTGGGTCAGGAAAAAACACAGAGTCTATATCATCCCCACAAGCCTGTTTCACAGGTTTCCCTGCTCGTCAGGGCATTTTAAATCTGTTATAATTTTTTTTTTTTACATTTATTTAATACACACGTGTGTGTGTGTGTGTGTATGTATGTATATATATATATATATATATATATATATATATGTATATATATATACATATATATATATATGTATATATATATATATATATATATGTATGTATATATATGTATATGTATGTAGGTGTGGGAAAAATCACAAGACTACTTCATCTCTACAGAACTGTTTCATGAGGAGATTTTTCCTGATGATTGAGGGAACCCCTCATGTACATATATATATATATATATATATATAAAATGTGTATAGTAAACCTGCATGTCTGCCTTTGAAGATCATGATTGTGACTGAAATGTCTTGCAGGTAAATAGTTTTGAAAAGCAAGATGGAGGAAGCTGACCTGCTGAAAGAACGTCTGCAGGCCATCACGGTGAACTTCTACTTCCTATAGGAACTTTCTTTCTACACAACATATATATATATATATATGTATATATATATATATATATATACACATCCATCCATCCATATACATCCATACATGTACATAACTAGTATTTGAATAGATGTATGATTCATGTTTCCGAGGTGACGACTCTGATTAAAAAAGTAATCAGAGCAGGCGGGAGGATGAACGGACAAGTGGGCGTGTGCTTCTGTTGATGGATGGATGGATGGATGTTCTTTGAATTGACGGACATGTGGATGGATTAAAATAAATGATGGATGGATGGATGGATGGGTCGGGTGATGAATGGATGGATGGATGGATGGATGTCTTTGGATGGACGGGCGGACATGTGCGTGGTTTGGAAGACATGATGGATGCACTGACGGGTGAATCAATAGATTGATGGATGGATGGATGGGTGGATGTAAAGGATAACACTAAATACATCCAAATATAGTATAATTACGCAATGTTATACAGTCACTACAAGTTAAATCCAAACATAGTCTAATTACTAAATGTCATACAGTCAGTAGTTTTTAAACAAGTTAGATCCAAACATAGTCTAATTACTCAATGTTGAACAGTCACTACAAGGTAAGTCCAAACATAGTCTAATTACTTAATGTTGAACAGTCACTACAAGGTAAGTCCAAACATAGTCTAATTACTTAATGTTATACAGTCACTACAAGGTAAGTCCAAACATAGTCTAATTACTTAATGTCATACAGTCAGTAGTTTTTAAACAAGTTAGATCCAAACATAGTCTAATTACTTAATGTTGAACAGTCACTACAAGGTAAGTCCAAACATAGTCTAATTACTTAATGTTGAACAGTCACTACAAGGTAAGTCCAAACATAGTCTAATTACTTAATGTCATACAGTCAGTAGTTTTTAAACAAGTTAGATCCAAACATAGTCTAATTACTTAATGTTGAACAGTCACTACAAGGTAAGTCCAAACATAGTCTAATTACTTAATGTTGAACAGTCACTACAAGGTAAGTCCAAACATAGTCTAATTACTTAATGTTATACAGTCAGTAGTTTTTAAACAAGTTAAATCCAAACATAGTCTAATTGCTAAATGTCATACAGTCAGTAGTTTTTAAACAAGTTAAATCCAAACATAGTCTAATTACTAAATGTTGTACAGTCAGTACATGTTAAACAAGTTAAATCCAAACATAGTCTAATTACTTAATGTTATACAGTCACTACAAGGTAAGTCCAAACATAGTCTAATTACTAAATGTTGTACAGTCAGTACATGTTAAACAAGTTAAATCCAAACATAGTCTAATTACTTAATGTTATACAGTCAGTAGTTTTTAAACAAGTTAAATCCAAACATAATCTAATTACTAAATGTTATACAGTGAGTACTTGTTAAACAAGTTAAATCCTAACATAGTCTAATTACTTAATTGTGTACAGTCAGTACATGTTAAACAACTGATCCAGTTTGTAAAGGAACCCTCTGAAGTTGTTGATGTTGTGTTGACAGTGAATAAAGATGATATAGATATACAGTAATGTTGTACACATACAAGTACAGTAGTCTCTAGTGGGTACACATACAAGTACAGTAGTCTCTAGTGGGTACACATACAAGTACAGTAGTCTCTAGTGGGTACACATACAAGTACAGTAGTCTCTAGTGGGTACACATACAAGTACAGTAGTCTGTAGTGGGTACACATACAAGTACAGTAGTCTCTAGTGGGTACACATACAAGTACAGTAGTCTGTAGTGGGTACACATACAAGTACAGTAGTCTCTAGTGGGGACACATACAAGTACAGTAGTCTCTAGTGGGTACACATACAAGTACAGTAGTCTCTAGTGGGTACACATACAAGTACAGTAGTCTCTAGTGGGGACACATACAAGTACAGTAGTCTCTAGTGGGGACACATACAAGTACAGTAGTCTCTAGTGGGGACACATACAAGTACAGTAGTCTCTAGTGGGGACACATACAAGTACAGTAGTCTCTAGTGGGTACACATACAAGTACAGTAGTCTCTAGTGGGTACACATACAAGTACAGTAGTCTCTAGTGGGTACACATACAAGTACAGTAGTCTCTAGTGGGTACACATACAAGTACAGTAGTCTCTAGTGGGTACACATACAAGTACAGTAGTCTCTAGTGGGTACACATACAAGTACAGTAGTCTCTAGTGGGTACACATACAAGTACAGTAGTCTCTAGTGGGTACACATACAAGTACAGTAGTCTCTAGTGGGTACACATACAAGTACAGTAGTCTCTAGTGGGTACACATACAAGTACAGTAGTCTCTAGTGGGGACACATACAAGTACAGTAGTCTCTAGTGGGTACACATACAAGTACAGTAGTCTGTAGTGGGTACACATACAAGTACAGTAGTCTCTAGTGGGTACACATACAAGTACAGTAGTCTCTAGTGGGTACACATACAAGTACAGTAGTCTCTAGTGGGTACACATACAAGTACAGTAGTCTCTAGTGGGTACACATACAAGTACAGTAGTCTCTAGTGGGTACACATACAAGTACAGTAGTCTCTAGTGGGTACACATACAAGTACAGTAGTCTCTAGTGGGTACACATACAAGTACAGTAGTCTCTAGTGGGTACACATACAAGTACAGTAGTCTCTAGTGGGGACACATACAAGTACAGTAGTCTCTAGTGGGGACACATACAAGTACAGTAGTCTCTAGTGGGGACACATACAAGTACAGTAGTCTGTAGTGGGTACACATACAAGTACAGTAGTCTCTAGTGGGTACACATACAAGTACAGTAGTCTCTAGTGGGTACACATACAAGTACAGTAGTCTCTAGTGGGTACACATACAAGTACAGTAGTCTCTAGTGGGTACACATACAAGTACAGTAGTCTCTAGTGGGTACACATACAAGTACAGTAGTCTCTAGTGGGGACACATACAAGTACAGTAGTCTGTAGTGGGTACACATACAAGTACAGTAGTCTCTAGTGGGTACACATACAAGTACAGTAGTCTCTAGTGGGTACACATACAAGTACAGTAGTCTCTAGTGGGTACACATACAAGTACAGTAGTCTCTAGTGGGTACACATACAAGTACAGTAGTCTCTAGTGGGTACACATACAAGTACAGTAGTCTCTAGTGGGTACACATACAAGTACAGTAGTCTCTAGTGGGTACACATACAAGTACAGTAGTCTCTAGTGGGTACACATACAAGTACAGTAGTCTCTAGTGGGTACACATACAAGTACAGTAGTCTCTAGTGGGTACACATACAAGTACAGTAGTCTCTAGTGGGTACGCATACAAGTACAGTAGTCTCTAGTGGGTACGCATACAAGTACAGTAGTCTCTAGTGGGTACGCATACAAGTACAGTAGTCTCTAGTGGGTACGCATACAAGTACAGTAGTCTCTAGTGGGTACGCATACAAGTACAGTAGTCTCTAGTGGGTACACATACAAGTACAGTAGTCTCTAGTGGGTACACATACAAGTACAGTAGTCTCTAGTTGGTACACATACAAGTACAGTAGTCTCTAGTGGGTACACATACAAGTACAGTAGTCTCTAGTGGGGACACATACAAGTACAGTAGTCTCTAGTGGGTACACATACAAGTACAGTAGTCTGTAGTGGGTACACATACAAGTACAGTAGTCTCTAGTGGGTACACATACAAGTACAGTAGTCTCTAGTGGGTACACATACAAGTACAGTAGTCTCTAGTGGGTACACATACAAGTACAGTAGTCTCTAGTGGGTACACATACAAGTACAGTAGTCTCTAGTGGGTACACATACAAGTACAGTAGTCTCTAGTGGGGACACATACAAGTACAGTAGTCTGTAGTGGGTACACATACAAGTACAGTAGTCTCTAGTGGGTACACATACAAGTACAGTAGTCTCTAGTGGGTACACATACAAGTACAGTAGTCTCTAGTGGGTACACATACAAGTACAGTAGTCTCTAGTGGGTACACATACAAGTACAGTAGTCTCTAGTGGGTACACATACAAGTACAGTAGTCTCTAGTGGGTACACATACAAGTACAGTAGTCTCTAGTGGGTACACATACAAGTACAGTAGTCTCTAGTGGGTACACATACAAGTACAGTAGTCTCTAGTGGGTACACATACAAGTACAGTAGTCTCTAGTGGGGACACATACAAGTACAGTAGTCTCTAGTGGGTACACATACAAGTACAGTAGTCTGTAGTGGGTACACATACAAGTACAGTAGTCTCTAGTGGGGACACATACAAGTACAGTAGTCTCTAGTGGGTACACATACAAGTACAGTAGTCTCTAGTGGGTACACATACAAGTACAGTAGTCTCTAGTGGGTACACATACAAGTACAGTAGTCTTTAGTGGGTACACATACAAGTACAGTAGTCTCTAGTGGGTACACATACAAGTACAGTAGTCTCTAGTGGGTACACATACAAGTACAGTAGTCTCTAGTGGGTACACATACAAGTACAGTAGTCTCTAGTGGATACACATACAAGTACAGTAGTCTCTAGTGGGTACACATACAAGTACAGTAGTCTCTAGTGGGTACACATACAAGTACAGTAGTCTCTAGTGGATACACATACAAGTACAGTAGTCTCTAGTGGGTACACATACAAGTACAGTAGTCTCTAGTGGATACACATACAAGTACAGTAGTCTCTAGTGGGTACACATACAAGTACAGTAGTCTGTAGTGGGTACACATACAAGTACAGTAGTCTCTAGTGGGTACACATACAAGTACAGTAGTCTCTAGTGGGGACACATACAAGTACAGTAGTCTCTAGTGGGTACACATACAAGTACAGTAGTCTCTAGTGGGTACACATACAAGTACAGTAGTCTCTAGTGGGTACACATACAAGTACAGTAGTCTCTAGTGGGTACACATACAAGTACAGTAGTCTCTAGTGGGTACACATACAAGTACAGTAGTCTCTAGTGGGTACACATACAAGTACAGTAGTCTCTAGTGGATACACATACAAGTACAGTAGTCTCTAGTGGATACACATACAAGTACAGTAGTCTCTAGTGGATACACATACAAGTACAGTAGTCTCTAGTGGATACACATACAAGTACAGTAGTCTCTAGTGGGGACACATACAAGTACAGTAGTCTCTAGTGGGTACACATACAAGTACAGTAGTCTCTAGTGGATACACATACAAGTACAGTAGTCTCTAGTGGGTACACATACAAGTACAGTAGTCTCTAGTGGGTACACATACAAGTACAGTAGTCTCTAGTGGGTACACATACAAGTACAGTAGTCTCTAGTGGGTACACATACAAGTACAGTAGTCTCTAGTGGGTACACATACAAGTACAGTAGTCTCTAGTGGGTACACATACAAGTACAGTAGTCTCTAGTGGATACACATACAAGTACAGTAGTCTCTAGTGGATACACATACAAGTACAGTAGTCTCTAGTGGATACACATACAAGTACAGTAGTCTCTAGTGGGGACACATACAAGTACAGTAGTCTCTAGTGGGTACACATACAAGTACAGTAGTCTCTAGTGGATACACATACAAGTACAGTAGTCTCTAGTGGATACACATACAAGTACAGTAGTCTCTAGTGGATACACATACAAGTACAGTAGTCTCTAGTGGGGACACATACAAGTACAGTAGTCTCTAGTGGGTACACATACAAGTACAGTAGTCTCTAGTGGATACACATACAAGTACAGTAGTCTCTAGTGGGTACACATACAAGTACAGTAGTCTCTAGTGGGTACACATACAAGTACAGTAGTCTCTAGTGGGTACACATACAAGTACAGTAGTCTCTAGTGGGTACACATACAAGTACAGTAGTCTCTAGTGGGTACACATACAAGTACAGTAGTCTCTAGTGGGTACACATACAAGTACAGTAGTCTCTAGTGGGTACACATACAAGTACAGTAGTCTCTAGTGGATACACATACAAGTACAGTAGTCTCTAGTGGATACACATACAAGTACAGTAGTCTCTAGTGGATACACATACAAGTACAGTAGTCTCTAGTGGGGACACATACAAGTACAGTAGTCTCTAGTGGATACACATACAAGTACAGTAGTCTCTAGTGGATACACATACAAGTACAGTAGTCTCTAGTGGATACACATACAAGTACAGTAGTCTCTAGTGGATACACATACAAGTACAGTAGTCTCTAGTGGGTACACATACAAGTACAGTAGTCTCTAGTGGATACACATACAAGTACAGTAGTCTCTAGTGGATACACATACAAGTACAGTAGTCTCTAGTGGGTACACATACAAGTACAGTAGTCTCTAGTGGGTACACATACAAGTACAGTAGTCTCTAGTGGGTACACATACAAGTACAGTAGTCTCTAGTGGGTACACATACAAGTACAGTAGTCTCTAGTGGGGACACATACAAGTACAGTAGTCTCTAGTGGGTACACATACAAGTACAGTAGTCTCTAGTGGATACACATACAAGTACAGTAGTCTCTAGTGGGTACACATACAAGTACAGTAGTCTCTAGTGGGTACACATACAAGTACAGTAGTCTCTAGTGGGTACACATACAAGTACAGTAGTCTCTAGTGGATACACATACAAGTACAGTAGTCTCTAGTGGATACACATACAAGTACAGTAGTCTCTAGTGGGTACACATACAAGTACAGTAGTCTCTAGTGGGTACACATACAAGTACAGTAGTCTCTAGTGGGTACACATACAAGTACAGTAGTCTCTAGTGGGTACACATACAAGTACAGTAGTCTCTAGTGGGTACACATACAAGTACAGTAGTCTCTAGTGGGTACACATACAAGTACAGTAGTCTCTAGTGGGTACACATACAAGTACAGTAGTCTCTAGTGGGTACACATACAAGTACAGTAGTCTCTAGTGGGTACACATACAAGTACAGTAGTCTCTAGTGGGTACACATACAAGTACAGTAGTCTCTAGTGGGTACACATACAAGTACAGTAGTCTCTAGTGGGTACACATACAAGTACAGTAGTCTCTAGTGGGTACACATACAAGTACAGTAGTCTCTAGTGGGTACACATACAAGTACAGTAGTCTCTAGTGGGTACACATACAAGTACAGTAGTCTCTAGTGGGTACACATACAAGTACAGTAGTCTCTAGTGGGGACACATACAAGTACAGTAGTCTCTAGTGGGTACACATACAAGTACAGTAGTCTGTAGTGGGTACACATACAAGTACAGTAGTCTCTAGTGGGGACACATACAAGTACAGTAGTCTCTAGTGGGTACACATACAAGTACAGTAGTCTCTAGTGGGTACACATACAAGTACAGTAGTCTCTAGTGGGTACACATACAAGTACAGTAGTCTTTAGTGGGTACACATACAAGTACAGTAGTCTCTAGTGGGTACACATACAAGTACAGTAGTCTCTAGTGGGTACACATACAAGTACAGTAGTCTCTAGTGGATACACATACAAGTACAGTAGTCTCTAGTGGGTACACATACAAGTACAGTAGTCTCTAGTGGGTACACATACAAGTACAGTAGTCTCTAGTGGATACACATACAAGTACAGTAGTCTCTAGTGGGTACACATACAAGTACAGTAGTCTCTAGTGGATACACATACAAGTACAGTAGTCTCTAGTGGGTACACATACAAGTACAGTAGTCTGTAGTGGGTATACATACAAGTACAGTAGTCTCTAGTGGGTACACATACAAGTACAGTAGTCTCTAGTGGGGACACATACAAGTACAGTAGTCTCTAGTGGGTACACATACAAGTACAGTAGTCTCTAGTGGGTACACATACAAGTACAGTAGTCTCTAGTGGGTACACATACAAGTACAGTAGTCTCTAGTGGGTACACATACAAGTACAGTAGTCTCTAGTGGGTACACATACAAGTACAGTAGTCTCTAGTGGGTACACATACAAGTACAGTAGTCTCTAGTGGGTACACATACAAGTACAGTAGTCTCTAGTGGGTACACATACAAGTACAGTAGTCTCTAGTGGGTACACATACAAGTACAGTAGTCTCTAGTGGGTACACATACAAGTACAGTAGTCTCTAGTGGGTACACATACAAGTACAGTAGTCTCTAGTGGATACACATACAAGTACAGTAGTCTCTAGTGGATACACATACAAGTACAGTAGTCTCTAGTGGATACACATACAAGTACAGTAGTCTCTAGTGGGGACACATACAAGTACAGTAGTCTCTAGTGGGTACACATACAAGTACAGTAGTCTCTAGTGGATACACATACAAGTACAGTAGTCTCTAGTGGATACACATACAAGTACAGTAGTCTCTAGTGGGTACACATACAAGTACAGTAGTCTCTAGTGGGTACACATACAAGTACAGTAGTCTCTAGTGGGTACACATACAAGTACAGTAGTCTCTAGTGGGTACACATACAAGTACAGTAGTCTCTAGTGGGTACACATACAAGTACAGTAGTCTCTAGTGGGTACACATACAAGTACAGTAGTCTCTAGTGGATACACATACAAGTACAGTAGTCTCTAGTGGATACACATACAAGTACAGTAGTCTCTAGTGGATACACATACAAGTACAGTAGTCTCTAGTGGGGACACATACAAGTACAGTAGTCTCTAGTGGGTACACATACAAGTACAGTAGTCTCTAGTGGATACACATACAAGTACAGTAGTCTCTAGTGGATACACATACAAGTACAGTAGTCTCTAGTGGATACACATACAAGTACAGTAGTCTCTAGTGGGGACACATACAAGTACAGTAGTCTCTAGTGGGTACACATACAAGTACAGTAGTCTCTAGTGGATACACATACAAGTACAGTAGTCTCTAGTGGGTACACATACAAGTACAGTAGTCTCTAGTGGGTACACATACAAGTACAGTAGTCTCTAGTGGGTACACATACAAGTACAGTAGTCTCTAGTGGGTACACATACAAGTACAGTAGTCTCTAGTGGGTACACATACAAGTACAGTAGTCTCTAGTGGGTACACATACAAGTACAGTAGTCTCTAGTGGGTACACATACAAGTACAGTAGTCTCTAGTGGATACACATACAAGTACAGTAGTCTCTAGTGGATACACATACAAGTACAGTAGTCTCTAGTGGGGACACATACAAGTACAGTAGTCTCTAGTGGATACACATACAAGTACAGTAGTCTCTAGTGGATACACATACAAGTACAGTAGTCTCTAGTGGATACACATACAAGTACAGTAGTCTCTAGTGGATACACATACAAGTACAGTAGTCTCTAGTGGGTACACATACAAGTACAGTAGTCTCTAGTGGATACACATACAAGTACAGTAGTCTCTAGTGGATACACATACAAGTACAGTAGTCTCTAGTGGGTACACATACAAGTACAGTAGTCTCTAGTGGGTACACATACAAGTACAGTAGTCTCTAGTGGGTACACATACAAGTACAGTAGTCTCTAGTGGGTACACATACAAGTACAGTAGTCTCTAGTGGGGACACATACAAGTACAGTAGTCTCTAGTGGGTACACATACAAGTACAGTAGTCTCTAGTGGATACACATACAAGTACAGTAGTCTCTAGTGGGTACACATACAAGTACAGTAGTCTCTAGTGGGTACACATACAAGTACAGTAGTCTCTAGTGGGTACACATACAAGTACAGTAGTCTCTAGTGGGTACACATACAAGTACAGTACCAGGGACTGTAGTCTAGTGGGTAGAGGTCACAGACAACTTAGTCAAAGTCAGTCTGCACTATAAATACTCACAGACGTAATTAAAGAGATCACATTTCACGGCTGTGTAATCCTAGCAACACTAGACTTCACCAACCTCACCTTCTTCTCAGTAGACTTCACCAAGCTCACCTTCTTCTCAGTAGACTTCACCAAGTTCACCTTCTTGTCGGTGTGCTCCTAACAAGTTGTCTCCTCCCCAGGACAAAAGGAGGGTGCAGGAAGACATCGCCAGGAAAAGAGGACAGATCGAGGAAGAAAAACTCAAACTGCAGTACATCAAGGTCATTTCTCACCATTTCAATAGTCCACTGTCAAGGTCACCACTCAGTGACCACCAACCTCAGAGTTGGAATGTAGTCTGAGATCTTACAGCGTTAGTTACTGGATGTCACCGAGATACACCACCACTGTCAGCACACCTGATTTAGACATTCCTTGACCACTTTTGAGGTGTGTTTGGGGTCATTGTCCTGTTGGTCCAAGACCCAACCTCCCCCTGATGATGTTAGCTTGTCCTGGAGAATTTGGACGTAATCCTCCTTTTTCATTGTCCCATTTAAAGCAGCAGTTCCATTGGCAGCAAAACAGGCCCACAGCATAATACTACCACCACCATGCTTGGTGGTGGGTATGGTGTTCCTGGGATTAAAGGTCTCAACTCATGTTTCTGGGTGTTGTGGCCAAACAGCTCCATTTGTGTTTCATCTGACACCACATGGACAAAGACAAGACCTTCTGGAGGAAAGTTCTGTGATCAGATGAAACAAAAATGGAGCTGTTTGGCCACAATACCCAACAATCCCAGGAACACCAAACCTACCAGTAGTATTATGCTCTGGGCCTGTTTTGCTGCCAATGCAACTGCTGCTTTAAATGGGACAATGAAAAAGGAGGATTAGCTACAAATTATTCGGGAATAATGGCTAATGCTAGTTAGTAGCATGTCAATAGCAGAACCAACATAAGCTAGCGGTTGTTTGGAGAAGTGGAGCCACCTGCTCAGTGGTCTAGTGGTTAGTGTGTCTGCCCTGGCTGAGTCATACCAAAGACTATAAAAATGGGAGTCATTACCTCCCTGCTTGCCACTCACCATCAAGGCTTGAAATTGTGTCTTAAAACAGCAAAAATGATTCCTGGGCGTGACCACCGCTGCTGCTCACTGCTCCCTCACCTCCCGGGGGGTGATCAAATCAAGGATGATGGGTCACATGCAGAGGACACATTTGGCCACACCTAGTGTGTGTGTGTGTGTGTGTGTGTGTGTGTGTGTGTGTGTGTGTGTGTGTGTGTGTGACTATTATTGCTACTTTAACTTAACTTAGCTTTACTTATGTTGGCTTCATTTCTTTGTTGGCATTAAAAATGGCAACATCACTGTCGTGGAAATGTTCTTAAAGACGATCCTTTAGTGACAAATAGCTTTAAAATGATTTATTAAAGTAACAAAGAAATAATAACAAGCTTTGCAAAGCGAGACCAAACCAGAACGACACATCCGTTGGTTCCAGCTTGTTCTAACTCCTTTAGAACTTGACATGACAATTCTACATTCTCAGAAGTCCCACCCTCCATGCTCATTTACATACAGTACACCAGTGGAATGAATACCCAAAGTCCTGTGAAGGGGAGAGGGTGTCGTTTGCCCAGAAAGGGGGGGGGGGGTCACTCAGGAAAGGGGAACAACTTAGCTCTGTTGGGGGTCAAGAACAGATGACACATATGCCCAGGTCAACTAAAGTCCACATGTTACATCAAAGACACAGGAGACAGAGCTTGATCAGATAACAGATCTCTTGCTAAGTGTCACATTCCTGAGCCCAATGAACAACTTTTGGTACCCAGTTCATAGAACATCATCAATTAAAACGAGTACAAGTAATTTTGCTATCACATCACCCGGCCAGTAGTTTGGCTCTCAGTTCTGCTGGAGTGATGGCCAAAGTGCAAATAGTGTAAGATGGCAGCCTTGGACGCCATCCTCACCTGCTGACTAGTCTGCATTCGTCTCATCAAATGCTGACTTCTACTTCCTGTCTCACAAGACCACACAAACCTCTTTCTTGACCTTTTCTACCAACTCTTTACCTCAGGGGTAGGGAACCTATGGCTCTAGAACCAGATGTGGCTCTTTTGATGACTGCATCTGGCTCTCGGATAAATCTGAGCTGACGTTGCTTAACAGGATAAGTCATGAATAATTCCACTTGTAATCACAGTGTTAAACATAACTTTCAAAATATAAAACATTCTCATGCATTTTTATGTTCAAGAAGTTGCATTAATGGTAAGAAGTCATTTATTTATTATTGTTTAGTGTTGGGCTTGTCCTCCTGGGGGTTCTTCAGACCACCAAGCACCGACATGAGAGCCTGTTTCAGGGTTCAAATATATCCATCCATCCATTTTCTACCGCTTATTCCCTTTCGGGGTCGCGGGGGGCGCTGGCGCCTATCTCAGCTACAATCGGGCGGAAGGCGGTGTACACCCTGGACAAGTTGCCACCTCATAGACACAGATAGACAGACAACATTCACACACTGGAGACCATTTAGTGTTGCCAATCAACCTATCCCCAGGTGCATGTCTTTGGAAGTGGGAGGGGCCTATCCCCAGGTGCATGTCTTTGGAGGTGGGAGGAAGCCGGAGTACCCGGAGGGAACCCACGCATTCATGGGGAGAACATGCAAACTCCACACAGAAAGATCCCGAGCCTGGATTTGAACCCAGGACTGCAGGAACTTCGTATTGTGAGGCAGACGCACTAACCCCTCTGCCACCGTGAAGCCCGGGTTCAAATATTGTTTAGTTTTTTTCAATTAGTCTCTCAGTTGCTTTCCAGCAATTGTCTTTTTCTCTCTGTCCTCACTCGCGCTCTGGCTCCAGCCCCAACCCTGTCTCTCCTCCTGGCTGCTGCTTATAACAGAGCAACAGGTGTTTAGATAAAAAGGCCCAGGTGGGCCTTCTACGCACCTGTCGCTGATTTCGAGGCCGGTCCTGGCAACATCCCGCTTTGCTGCAGGCCCGCAGGCCACGCCCCCTCCACAGTTAACTTCAGAATAACAATGTTAATACAAAGAATAAGAGAGCTGTTATACTCTGGAAATGTTGGTCTTACTTAAAAATGCACACATTTAGTTGTGTTCAGTGTTGAAAAAATATTATATGGCTCTTAGGGAAATATATTTTAAAATATTTGGCTTCTTGGCTCTCTCAGACCAAAACCTTCTACTAACTCTCTACCTTCTACTAATTGTTTACCTTCTACTAATTGTTTACCTTCTACTAATTGTTTACCTTCTACTAATTGTTTACCTTCTACTAATTGCTGATTGCAAAGTATAACATTTGTGATGACAATCAGACCTTTCTTTCAGCTGTCGTGATAATTAGTTGTTGAATAGTATTTTCTTACATTTGAACAACATTCTTTGCTGTTTTTCAACCATCGTTCATGCAACTCCAAACGTAGATGGACCCAAGGTTATGGATGGAGGTGTTGTCTTTCACTTTCACTTTCACTTTCACTTTCACTTTCACTTTGACCTTGACCTTGAGGCGGTGTGTGTGCACAGAAGAAGACCCTGAGGGAGCAATGGCTGCTGGACGGTGTGAGTCCACAGTGTGGCGAGCAGGAGGAGGAGGCGTGCAGGTTGCAGGTGCAGGAGGAGCAGCAGCAAAGTCAGCGGCTGCAGACTGACATCCACAGGTGAGCAGACAGCTGCAGACTGACATCCACAGGTGAGCAGACAGCTGCAGACTGACATCCACAGGTGAGCAGACAGCTGCAGACTGACATCCACAGGTGAGCAGACAGCTGCAGACTGACATCCACAGGTGAGGAGACAGCTGCAGACTGACATCCACAGGTGAGGAGACAGCTGCAGACT
Source organism: Nerophis ophidion (assembly GCF_033978795.1). Taxonomy (NCBI): domain Eukaryota; kingdom Metazoa; phylum Chordata; class Actinopteri; order Syngnathiformes; family Syngnathidae; genus Nerophis; species Nerophis ophidion. Next base: position 997,830 of record NC_084625.1, read on the forward strand.
GACATCCACAGGTGAGCAGACAGCTGCAGACTGACATCCACAGGTGAGCAGACAGCTGCAGACTGACATCCACAGGTGAGGAGACAGCTGCAGACTGACATCCACAGGTGAGGAGACAGCTGCAGACTGACATCCACAGGTGAGGAGACAGCTGCAGACTGACATCCACAGGTGAGCAGACAGCTGCAGACTGACATCCACAGGTGAGCAGACAGCTGCAGACTGACATCCACAGGTGAGCAGACAGCTGCAGACTGACATCCACAGGTGAGCAGACAGCTGCAGACTGACATCCACAGGTGAGGAGACAGCTGCAGACTGACATCCACAGGTGAGCAGACAGCTGCAGACTGACATCCACAGGTGAGCAGACAGCTGCAGACTGACATCCACAGGTGAGGAGACAGCTGCAGACTGACATCCACAGGTGAGGAGACATCTGCAGACTGACATCCACAGGTGAGCAGACAGCTGCAGACTGACATCCACAGGTGAGGAGACAGCTGCAGACTGACATCCACAGGTGAGCAGACAGCTGCAGACTGACATCCACAGGTGAGGAGACAGCTGCAGACTGACATCCACAGGTGAGCAGACAGCTGCAGACTGACATCCACAGGTGAGCAGACAGCTGCAGACTGACATCCACAGGTGAGGAGACAGCTGCAGACTGACATCCACAGGTGAGGAGACAGCTGCAGACTGACATCCACAGGTGAGCAGACAGCTGCAGACTGACATCCACAGGTGAGGAGACAGCTGCAGACTGACATCCACAGGTGAGCAGACAGCTGCAGACTGACATCCACAGGTGAGGAGACAGCTGCAGACTGACATCCACAGGTGAGGAGACAGCTGCAGACTGACATCCACAGGTGAGCAGACAGCTGCAGACTGACATCCACAGGTGAGGAGACAGCTGCAGACTGACATCCACAGGTGAAGAGCGGCAGCAAAGTGTGAAAAAGTCAACATAAAGAAGAACTATCTCCTGCATGTTTAATAATGTCTGTGTAACATTTATTTGCCCTGCTATTTTTATTTAACTATGGAATTGAATTGTTTAAATATTATTTATATCTCAGTCGATATTGATCATTATTTACATTTTTTATGACCTATGGAAAATATATTTTATTATAAATGTAACTTCCTGTGATTATAATCACTCAGCTATCAAGACAGAAAGGAAATGTCAACACAAGCCAGGAAAACAAACAATGTCAACAAAATAAAACAACATCACATTGAACATTTAACAATAAGATCTTAAACATCCTGAATATGTCAGAAATGTTTCATAAAGTGTAAGAAAATAGTGCAAAGTGTGAAAAAGTCAACATAGAGAAGAACTATTCTGCATGTTTAATAACGTCTGTCTAACATTTATTTGCCCTGTTCTTATTTAACTATGGAAAGCAATTGTTGTTATGCAGTAATTGTTTAAATATTATTAATATATCTGTCGATATTTATAATTATTGACATTGTTATGACTGATGTAACGAGCGTGCTGGCTCACCTTAGTGTCATATATTTTGCTATCTCACTAATGCTAACTGTGTTGTTAGCATGCTAGCTTTTTCAGCTCTCTGCTAGCTGCTAACATCTTAGCTTCTTCACAATTCACACAACATTTCCAGCAAAAAGTGCAAGTTGTCGTTCTTTGAGGAAGAGGTGGAGACGAGGTGACTAAGTTGGTGTTTTGTTGAGCAGGATGGAGAAGGAGGTGGAGGTCTTGGAAGAGGAGGAACTCAACATCTCCGCCAAAGAAGACTTTGTTCTGAAGAGACTAAAAGAGGTGGAGAGGACTGCTGAGGACATCATCAGGGTAGGGTGAAACATTCCTGCTGTCTTGCTAACACGTTTCTGAGGCCCACACCTTTTACATTCAGACATTTGATCTAATGTTTTCTAACCAGCATGCTAACTGTTGACATGCTAACATTAGCATGTTTTTTAACATTTAACATTTTGCAGAATGAACTAAAGAATAATATATTTTGCTACTTGATGCTATCTTGCTAACATGTTTCTTCGGTATGTACCTTTTAGATTCATATGTTTTACACAATGTTATCTTGCCAGTATGCTAACTGTTTAACAGGCTAACATTAGCAGGTTTTTTTAAGCACATTTTGCAGTATACACAAAACTGTAATATATTTTGCTACTTGATGCTATTTTGCTAGCATATTTCTTAGTACCTTCTAGATTCATATATTTTATCTAATGTTATCTTGCCAGCATGCTAACTGTTGACATGCTAACATTAGCATGTTTTTCAAGCACATTTTGCAGAATGAACCAAAGAATAATATATTTTGCTACTTGATGCTATCTTGCTAACATGTTTTTTCGGTATATACCTTTTAGATTCATATATTTTACACAATGTTATCTTGCCAGTATGCTAACTGTTTAACAGGCTAACATTAGCATGATTTTTTAAGCACATTTTGCAGTATACACAAAACTGTAATATATTTTGCTACTTGATGCTATCTTGCTAGCATATTTCTTACTACCTTCTAGATTCATATGTTTTATCTAATGTTATCTTGCCAGCATGCTAACTGTTGACATGCTAACATTAGCATGTTTTTCAAGCACATTTTGCAGAATGAACTAAAGAATAATATATTTTGCTACTTGATGCTATCTTGCTAACATGTTTTTTCAGTGTATACCTTTTAGATTCATATATTTTACACAATGTTATCTTGCCAGTATGCTAACTGTTTAACAGGCTAACATTAGCATGTTTTTAAGCACATTTTGCAGTATACACAAAAGAGTAATATATTTTGCTACTTGATGCTATCTTGCTAGCATATTTCTTAGTACCTTCTAGATTCATATATTTTATCTAATGTTATCTTGCCAGCATGCTAACTGTTGACATGCTAACATTAGCATGTTTTTCAAACACATTTTGCAGAATGAACCAAAGAATAATATATTTTGCTACTTGATGCTATCTTGCTAACATGTTTCTTCGGTATATACCTTTTAGATTCATATATTTTACACAATGTTATCTTGCCAGTATGCTAACTGTTTAACAGGCTAACATTAGCATGTTTTTAAGCACATTTTGCAGTATGCACAAAAGAGTAATATATTTTGCTACTTGATGCTATCTTGCTAGCATATTTCTTAGTACCTTCTAGATTCATATATTTTATCTAATGTTATCTTGCCAGCATGCTAACTGTTGAAATGCTAACATTAGCATGTTTTTCAAGCACATTTTGCAGAATGAACCAAAGAATAACATATTTTGCTACTTGATGCTATCTTGCTAACATGTTTTTTTCGGTATATACCTTTTAGATTCATATATTTTACAGAATGTTATCTTGCCAGTATGCTAACTGTTTAACAGGCTAACATTAGCATGTTTTTAAGCACATTTTGCAGTATACACAAAAGAGTAATATATTTTGCTACTTGATGCTATCTTGCTAGCATATTTCTTAGTACCTTCTAGATTCATATATTTTATCTAATGTTATCTTGCCAGCATGCTAACTGTTGACATGCTAACATTAGCATGTTTTTCAAGCACATTTTGCAGAATGAACCAAAGAATAATATATTTTGCTACTTGATGCTATCTTGCTAACATGTTTCTTCGGTATATACCTTTTAGATTCATATATTTTACACAATGTTATCTTGCCAGTATGCTAACTGTTTAACAGGCTAACATTAGCATGTTTTTAAGCACATTTTGCAGTATACACAAAAGAGTAATATATTTTGCTACTTGATGCTATCTTGCTAACATATTTTTTAGTACCTTGTAGATTCATATATTTTACCTAATGTTATCTTGCCAGCATGCTAACTGTTAACATGCTAACATTAGCATGTGTTTAAGCACATTTTCCAGAATACACCAAAGAGTATTATATTTTGCTACTTGAAGGATGGATACTTGATGCTATCTTGCTAACACATTTCTTAGTACCTTTGAGAGTCGTACATTTTACCCAATGTTATCTTGCCAGCATGCTAACTGTTAACATGCTAACACTGGCATGTTTTTTAAGCAAATTTTGCAGAATACACCAAAGAGTAATATATTTTGCTACTAGATGCTATCTTGCTAACACATTTCTTAGTACCTTTTAGAGTCATATATTTTACCTAATATTATCTTGCCAGCATGTTAACTGTTAACATGCTAACATTAGCATGTTTTTAAGCACATTTGGCAGAATACACAGAATACTAATATACTTTGCTACTTGATGCTATCTTGCTAACATGTTTCTTAGGTATATAACGTTTGCATTCAAATATTTTACTGAACATTATCGTGCCGGCATGCTAACTGTTAACATGCCAACATTTGCTTGTTTTTAAGCACATTTTGCAGAATACGCCAAAGAGTAATATATTTTGCTACTTGATGCTATCTTGCTAACATGTTTTTTAGGTGTATAACGTTTGCATTCAAATATTTAACCGAATGTTATCTTTCCGACATGCTAACTGTTAAAATGCTAACATTTGCAAGAGTAATATATTTTGCCTCTTGATGCTATCTTGCTAACATGTTTCTTTAGATTAATATATTTTACCTAATGTTATCTGGCCAGTATGCCAACTGTTAACATGCTAACATTAGCATTTTTTTTTTAAATCAAATTTTGCAGAATACACCAAGTAATATATTTTGCTACTTGATGCCATCTTGCTACCATGTTAGCATATGCACATTTCAGCCATTTTTACGTCATGTTGTTCTTCCTCATCAATATTCCAACATGAGTTCTGCCTTTGAAGATTCCTACAAAGTTTCGGTTCATCCTCACATAAACACAGAGCAACATGTTTGAAGTAGTGCGAGTACAACAGCAAGTATTGCAGTATCGGCCGCGCGTTGGTGTCGTCCCGAGCGCACTGTGCTAGCAGCGTTAGCATGCGGGTGTTGTGCAGGTGGGCGTGAAGTGGCCACTGACTCACTGACGCCTGATTTGAGAAAACTAATGAATGGACAAGAAGTACTACACAAGTGGATACTGAGTACTACACAAGTGGATACTGAGTACTACACAAGTGTGATACTGCATCAGCACTTTGATATTGCACCACTGTGTCTTGAAATGCAGGAGCTCAAAGCAGACGTCCACACGGGTAAGTCCATTTCTCTCTTCTCACACTCTGAGATATTCTCATTATTAACACAATATTGTAGGATTCAAATATTGCTACCTATGTGTTTAATGCTACACATGCTAACAGCATGATTGTGTTCCTTAATGATGTGTATTTCCTGTGTCAGCATCACCCTAATCAGAAAGATGGAGTAAAAGGCAGTAATACAACATCAACCCCTGCAAGTGTCATATTTGTGTTGTTTTTAGTCGGCGTTGCAAGAGTTGACAGTCTGAGCTGCTACAACACATAAATGCTGGAATATTAAGTGTGTACATGACAACGAGGGGTTTGTTTGTGGCAACTGGACAATAGATGTTGACGTTCTAAATTAACATCTTTAAACTCTTCAATTTTATGTAAAATTATGAATTCAATACAAATATATTTAAAGATCTCAAAATAATCATCGTAACCACTTGAATGATTGCATAATGATGAATGTCAACGTGCATATGTTGCAACACTTCAGCATGATGTCATCTAACAAATGGAATGAGTGACATGTGTCAATGTATGGAAATATCTCCACATTACGTAATATAATTAATGTAATACTTTGTCTTATGTCCACATTTCTCATTAAATGTCATTTGGAACTAAATGTGGCTTCAACAAAATAAAGTGTGGAACATCAATTCTAACATGTTAATGTAATTGGCTAGAAAATATAGTTAAAAGTATGATTTGTAACCAAAAAAAAGGTAAAATATCATTTGTAACTAAATGTAATGTACAGTGGAATGGAATTGATAAAAAAAAAAAAGGAATGTTATTTGTGACAAAATGTAATTTTAGCATTATATAATATATGTAGAATAACAAGGTGTAACACAGTGTGATATAAACTGTAGTTTGGAACCAAATAAAAGGTCATTTGTAACTAAATGTAACTAAATGTAACTAAATGTAACTAAATGTAACTATGTACATGTGTTGTTGTCATGCTGCTACACAACAAACCCAGTAAACATCATCTTTAACCATTTTTAACATCGCATAAAGTGGTGAGAGGATTGATGATGTCATACACGTGATGATGTCATACACGTGACGATGTCATACACGCGATGATGTCATACATGTGATGATGTCATACACGTGATGATGTCATACACGGGATGATGTCATACACGGGATGATGTCATACACGCGATGATGTCATACATGTGATGATGTCATACACGTGACGATGCCATACACGTGACGATGTCATACACGTGACGATGTCATACACGTGACGATGTCATACACGTGACGATGTCATACACGGGACGATGTCATACACATGACGATGTCATACACGTGACGATGTCATACATGTGATGATGTCATACACGTGACGATGTCATACACGTGACGATGTCATACACGCGATGATGTCATACACGTGATGGTGTCATACACGCGATGATGTCATACACGGGATGATGTCATACACATGACGATGTCATACACGTGACGATGTCATACATGTGATGATGTCATACACGTGACGATGTCATACACGTGACGATGTCATACACGCGACGATGTCATACACGCGACGATGTCATACACGCGATGATGTCATGCACGTGATGGTGTCATACACGCAATGATGTCATACACGGGATGATGTCATACACGCGATGATGTCATACACGCGATGATGTCATACATGTGATGATGTCATACACGCGATGATGTCATACATGTGATGATGTCATACACGCGATGATGTCATACATGTGATGATGTCATACACGGGATGATGTCATACATGCGATGATGTCATACACGCGATGATGTCATACATGTGATGATGTCATACACGCGATGATGTCATACATGTGATGATGTCATACACGTGATGATGTCATACATGCGATGATGTCATACACGCGATGATGTCATACATGTGATGATGTCATACACGCGATGATGTCATACACGCCAACATTAACATCATTAACAGTGCAATACGTTTTCATAACATGCTCACTACTGCCTACTTTGTCTTGTTATATTCTTATTTTACTGTTATATTGTTATTCCCATTGTTTTTATTCTTTTTGAAATATTTCTCTATTTTGTTTCCTTTTAAACCCCCATTATTTACTTTTTTCTTTAAATTGATCTCAACTCTGTACACTGCTGCTGGAATTTTAATTTTCCTGAAGGAATCAATAAAGTACTATCTATCTATCTATCAATATTACAATACGTGACTTCTTCCAGTGTTTGTTTTTCAAAGCGGTTTGTTTTCTTCTCAGATGCAACAAACACTTGTGTCTCCCAACAAGAACCTGGCCGAGTGTCCCTGAGACCTCCAAGTCCTGACACACGTCCTCCAAGTCCTGAAGAAGAAAAACAAGGTACCAGCAGCAAAAAGCCACAGCTTGTGTTTGGTTTCAGACTGCATGCTTCCCAGCAGCTGCTAGACATTGAAACCACGTTGATTACACTTCATGTTGTTTTTACCTCAGTCCTAAACAAGCTGGCAAAGTCCAAAGCATTTGTGTAAATGTTAAATAAAAACTATGGTTTGCTAATCCTTTTCAACTGATATTCAATTGAATAGACTGCAAGACAAGATATTTCATCTTCACACTGACAAACTTATTTTTCTTTTTTTTGCTAATAATCATGAAGTTAGAATGTAATGGCAGCAACACATTCCAAAGAAGGCATTTTTACCAGTGTGTTACATGGCCTCTCCTTTGAACAACACTCAGTGCAGGTTTGGGAACTGAGGAGACACATTTTTGAAGTGGAATTCTTTCCCATTCTTGCTTGATGTACAGCTTAAGTTGTTCAACAGTCTCCTGCCTCATATTTCACACATTTTCAATGTCTGGACTACAGGCAGGCCAGTCTAGTACCCGCACTCTTTTACTATGAAGCCACGCTGTTGTAACACCTGGCTTGGCATTGTCTTGCTGAAATAAGCAGGGGCGTCCATGATAACGTTGCTCCTAAAGCTGTATGTACCTTTCAGCATTAATGGTGCCTTCACAGATGTGTAAGTTACCCATGCCTTGGCCACTAATACACCCCCATACCATCACACATGCTGACTACAACACACTAATACACCCCCATACCATCACACATGCTGACTACAACACACTAATACACCCCCATACCATCACACATGCTGACTACAACACACTAATACACCCCCATACCATCACACATGCTGACTACAACACACTAATACACCCCCATACCATCACACATGCTGACTACAACACACTAATACACCCCCATACCATCACACATGCTGACTACAACACACTAATACACCCCCATACCATCACACATACTGACTACAACACACTAATACACCCCCATACTATCACACATGCTGACTACAACACACTAATACACCCCCATACCATCACACATGCTGACTACAACACACTAATACACCCCCATACCATCACACATGCTGACTACAACACACTAATACACCCCCATACCATCACACATGCTGACTACAACACACTAATACACCCCCATACCATCACACATGCTGACTACAACACACTAATACACCCCCATACCATCACACATGCTGACTACAACACACTAATACACCCCCATACCATCACACATACTGACTACAACACACTAATACACCCCCATACTATCACACATGCTGACTACAACACACTAATACACCCCCATACTATCACACATGCTGACTACAACACACTAATACACCCCCATACCATCACACATACTGACTACAACACACTAATACACCCCCATACTATCACACATGCTGACTACAACACACTAATACACCCCCATACCATCACACATGCTGACTACAACACACTAATACACCCCCATACCATCACACATGCTGACTACAACACACTAATACACCCCCATACCATCACACATGCTGACTACAACACACTAATACACCCCCATACCATCACACATGCTGACTACAACACACTAATACACCCCCATACCATCACACATGCTGACTACAACACACTAATACACCCCCATACCATCACACATGCTGACTACAACACACTAATACACCCCCATACCATCACACATGC
>NC_084625.1:1014562-1077062 GCF_033978795.1 Nerophis ophidion
TATCCATAAAAGTTAGCACTATGCATAGCTCCGTGAATGAATGAACATGCACGGACAATATCTGCAACTTGTACAAGGAAGACTTTGGACTGGAGATGTAATTATTACTCTTCTTGGTTGTACAATATAATCATGTGACACTGCCATCTAGTGTCCACTTTCAGTGGCTGTATTCTGCCTATAAAGCACTTACACGTACATCCAAATCAGCTCCATCCTTGTTTTATATACATGATGTAAGTATATATGTAGTATCTAGTAACATTCATAATAACATGTCATATATACATGATGTAAGTATATATGTAGTATCTAGTAACATTCATAATAACATGTCATATATACATGATGTAAGTATATGTGTAGTATCTAGTAACATTCATAATAACATGTCATATATACATGATGTAAGTATATATGTAGTATCTAGTAACATTCATAACATGTAATATATACATGATGTAAGTATATATGTAGTATCTAGTAACATTCATAATAACATGTCATATATACATGATGTAAGTATATGTGTAGTATCTAGTAACATTCATAATAACATGTCATATATACATGATGTAAGTATATATGTAGTATCTAGTAACATTCATAATAACATGTCATACATACATGATGTAAGTATATATGTAGTATCTAGTAACATTCATAATAACATGTAATATATACATGATGTAAGTATATATGTAGTATCTAGTAACATTCATAATAACATGTAATATATACATGATGTAAGTATATATGTCATGTAGTAACATGTCCTATACATATTTTCAAATTTTAAGCAAACGGTGATGTGTTAATTTCACAGACACATTACGTTTACTTCAACAAATAAGACTAAGTATCAACTAGCAGTGTTGCTAAGTGCTAAGCAAGATATACAAACATAATAAAACAATCACTTACTGTACAATATCTGCTCTCAGAGGGATAAAGACTGATGGGATGTTTGTATCTTCACGTTTAGATGAAGAATTAATGGTAATCCTCATGAAGGGTTCAAAAACATAATGTCACACAAAAGTATGTCTTTCTGGCCATCTCCGGGTCTAAGTTGGATATCAAAGTCGACCAACTTGTCAAATTATGTCCACAACCTTCTACTCCCCAGGTGAGAAACATGATTTGTCATCCAGAATTAACTTTCACCAACTCAGAGGCCATGCAGCAGCTCAATATGTCAAAATAGCAGCAGGAGCTAGTTAGCTCTCTGTGATCACTCTGGGACCGCTAAAAATAGTTAGTCTGCCTCAGTGCTTGTAATAACAATATGAATAATACTTCTTCATATTTACAATAACAATATGACTAATACTGGTTTATATTTATAATAACAATATGAATAATATTTGTTTATATTTATAATAACAATATTATTAATATTTGTTTATATTGATAATAACAATATGACTAATACTTGTTGATATTCATGTCAAGGTATGTAACCTGAGTTAGAGGGCTTAGTGAGCGGAATAGTGCACTTCCATTGTGAGCCACCTCTTACTTGCCATGTTTTACTACTTAGAATGCAGAGAAACATGTCTTCTTGTTCTCCTGAGACGTTGTGAAGGATATTTCATAAAAAGTGTAATTGTTCATGCAGGCTGGATGAAATATTCATGTGATCATTGAGGTGAACGTGTGTCCTTTTGTCACAACCTCCTGGCCTTCACCATCACCTTCACCTCCACCTCCACATTCACCATCACCTTCACCTTCACCTCCACCTTCACCTTCACCTCCACCTTCACCTTCACCTCCACCTTCATCTTCACCTTCACCTCCACCTCCACATTCACCTTCACCTTCACCTCCAACTCCACCTTCATCTTCACCTCCACCTTCACCTTCACCTTCACCTTCACCTTCACCTCCACCTCCACCTCCACCTTCACCTCCACATTCACCATCACCTTCACCTTCACCTCCACCTTCACCTTCACCTCCACATTCACCATCACCTTCACCTCCACCTTCACCTTCACCTCCACCTCCACCTTCACCTCCACCTCCACCTCCACATTCACCATCACCTTCACCTTCACCTTCACCTCCACCTCCACCTCCACCTCCACCTTCACCTCCACCTTCACCTCCACCTCCACCTCCACCTCCACCTCCACCTCCACCTCCACCTTCACCTCCACCTCCACCTCCACCTCCACCTTCACCTCCACCTGCACTTCCATTGTGAGCCACCTCTTACTTGCCATGTTTTACTACTTAGAATGCAGAGAAACATGTCTTCTTGTTCTCCTGAGACGTTGTGAAGGATATTTCATAAAAAGTGTAATTGTTCATGCAGGCTGGATGAAATATTCATGTGATCATTGAGGTGAACGTGTGTCCTTTTGTCACAACCTCCTGGCCTTCACCATCACCTTCACCTCCACCTCCACATTCACCATCACCTTCACCTTCACCTCCACCTTCACCTTCACCTCCACCTTCACCTTCACCTCCACCTTCATCTTCACCTTCACCTCCACCTCCACATTCACCTTCACCTTCACCTCCAACTCCACCTTCATCTTCACCTCCACCTTCACCTTCACCTTCACCTTCACCTCCACCTCCACCTCCACCTTCACCTCCACATTCACCATCACCTTCACCTTCACCTCCACCTTCACCTTCACCTCCACATTCACCATCACCTTCACCTCCACCTTCACCTTCACCTCCACCTCCACCTTCACCTCCACCTCCACCTCCACATTCACCATCACCTTCACCTTCACCTCCACCTCCACCTCCACCTCCACCTTCACCTCCACCTTCACCTCCACCTCCACCTCCACCTCCACCTCCACCTCCACCTCCACCTTCACCTCCACCTCCACCTCCACCTCCACCTTCACCTCCACCTGCACTTCCATTGTGAGCCACCTCTTACTTGCCATGTTTTACTACTTAGAATGCAGAGAAACATGTCTTCTTGTTCTCCTGAGACGTTGTGAAGGATATTTCATAAAAAGTGTAATTGTTCATGCAGGCTGGATGAAATATTCATGTGATCATTGAGGTGAACGTGTGTCCTTTTGTCACAACCTCCTGGCCTTCACCATCACCTTCACCTCCACCTCCACATTCACCATCACCTTCACCTTCACCTCCACCTTCACCTTCACCTCCACCTTCACCTTCACCTCCACCTTCATCTTCACCTTCACCTCCACCTCCACATTCACCTTCACCTTCACCTCCAACTCCACCTTCATCTTCACCTCCACCTTCACCTTCACCTTCACCTTCACCTTCACCTCCACCTCCACCTCCACCTTCACCTCCACATTCACCATCACCTTCACCTTCACCTCCACCTTCACCTTCACCTCCACATTCACCATCACCTTCACCTCCACCTTCACCTTCACCTCCACCTCCACCTTCACCTCCACCTCCACCTCCACATTCACCATCACCTTCACCTTCACCTTCACCTCCACCTCCACCTCCACCTCCACCTTCACCTCCACCTTCACCTCCACCTCCACCTCCACCTCCACCTTCACCTCCACCTCCACCTCCACCTCCACCTCCACCTTCACCTCCACCTCCACCTCCACCTCCACCTTCACCTCCACCTGCACTTCCATTGTGAGCCACCTCTTACTTGCCATGTTTTACTACTTAGAATGCAGAGAAACATGTCTTCTTGTTCTCCTGAGACGTTGTGAAGGATATTTCATAAAAAGTGTAATTGTTCATGCAGGCTGGATGAAATATTCATGTGATCATTGAGGTGAACGTGTGTCCTTTTGTCACAACCTCCTGGCCTTCACCATCACCTTCACCTCCACCTCCACATTCACCATCACCTTCACCTTCACCTCCACCTTCACCTTCACCTCCACCTTCACCTTCACCTCCACCTTCATCTTCACCTTCACCTCCACCTCCACATTCACCTTCACCTTCACCTCCAACTCCACCTTCATCTTCACCTCCACCTTCACCTTCACCTTCACCTCCACCTCCACCTCCACCTTCACCTCCACATTCACCATCACCTTCACCTTCACCTCCACCTTCACCTTCACCTTCACCTCCACATTCACCATCACCTTCACCTTCACCTTCACCTCCACCTCCACCTTCACCTCCACCTCCACCTTCACCTCCACCTTCACCTTCACCTCCACCTTCACCTTCACCTCCACCTTCATCTTCACCTTCACCTCCACCTCCACATTCACCTTCACCTTCACCTCCAACTCCACCTTCATCTTCACCTCCACCTTCACCTTCACCTTCACCTCCACCTCCACCTCCACCTTCACCTCCACATTCACCATCACCTTCACCTTCACCTCCACCTTCACCTTCACCTCCACATTCACCATCACCTTCACCTTCACCTTCACCTCCACCTCCACCTCCACCTTCACCTCCACCTCCACCTCCACCTCCACCTTCACCTCCACCTCCACCTCCACCTCCACCTTCACCTCCACCTCCACCTCCACCTCCACCTTCACCTCCACCTGCACTTCCATTGTGAGCCACCTCTTACTTGCCATGTTTTACTACTTAGAATGCAGAGAAACATGTCTTCTTGTTCTCCTGAGACGTTGTGAAGGATATTTCATAAAAAGTGTAATTGTTCATGCAGGCTGGATGAAATATATTCATGTGATCATTGAGGTGAACGTGTGTCCTTTTGTCACAACCTCCTGGCCTTCACCATCACCTTCACCTCCACCTCCACATTCACCATCACCTTCACCTTCACCTCCACCTTCACCTTCACCTCCACCTTCACCTTCACCTCCACCTTCATCTTCACCTTCACCTCCACCTCCACATTCACCTTCACCTTCACCTCCAACTCCACCTTCATCTTCACCTCCACCTTCACCTTCACCTTCACCTTCACCTCCACCTCCACCTCCACCTTCACCTCCACATTCACCATCACCTTCACCTTCACCTCCACCTTCACCTTCACCTCCACATTCACCATCACCTTCACCTTCACCTCCACCTTCACCTTCACCTCCACCTCCACCTTCACCTCCACCTCCACCTCCACATTCACCATCACCTTCACCTTCACCTTCACCTTCACCTCCACCTCCACCTCCACCTCCACCTTCACCTCCACCTTCACCTCCACCTCCACCTCCACCTCCACCTTCACCTCCACCTCCACCTCCACCTTCACCTCCACCTCCACCTCCACCTCCACCTTCACCTCCACCTCCACCTCCACCTCCACCTTCACCTCCACCATCACCTCCACCTCCACCTTCACCTCCACCTCCACTTTCACCTTCACCTTCACCTTCACCTTCACCTCCACCTTCACCTCCACCTTCACCTCCACCTTCACCTCCACCTCCACCTCCACCTCCACCTTCACCTCCACCTTCATACATGCTGCATCAGCTCTCCCAAACACTGTGAGTGCTGAGAGAGGAAGGTGGAATAAGATGGTCACTTCCTGGTGTTTCGAGCGCCGCTATTGGTCGCCTTTGTCTCACCTCCTTTGTTGGCCGGCCAATCAGAGCGCAGCATCCAGGCAGACCTGTTAGTGTTCCTAGGAACAGAACACAGAACACTGTGTGTGTGTGTGTGTGTGATGTGCTGCCTCTCAGGTACGTCCTCGCTAAACTTCTTATTCCTCTTCTTATTCCTCTTCTTCTTCTTCTTCTGCCATCACGCCAAATATGCATCCTCATCATCATCATCCTCATCCTCATGTACGCTCACACAGTGCATGAGACACATGCATTCTGTCAGGGCATTGTTTTATATGGAATAACTCAGTGTTTCATGGAATAACTTCATGACACATAAAATCAATCATTCTTTCTTAGAATGTTTCATGGAATAGCTCCATGTTATATGGAATAACAAATTGTTTTTTTAGAATGTTTCATGGAACAACTCCATGTTAGATGGAATAAATCATTGTTTCCTTGTGTTTCATGGAATAACTCCATGTTAGATGGAATACATCATTATTTCTTAGAATGTTTCATGGAATAACTCCATGTTTGTAGGAATACATCATTCTTTCTTAGAATGTTTCATGGAATAGCTCCTTGTTATATGGAATAACAAATAGTTTTTTAGAATTTTTCTTGGAACAACTCCATGTTAGATGGAATAAATCATTGTTTCCTAGTGTTTCATGGAATAACTCCATGTTATATGGAATAACTAATTGTTTTTTAGAATATTTCATGGAACAACTCCATGTTAGATGGAATAAATCATTGTTTCCTAGTGTTTCGTGGAATAACTCCATGTTAGTAGGAATACATCATTCTTTCTTAGAATGTTTCATGGAATAGCTCCATGTTATATGGAATAACAAATAGTTTTTTAGAATGTTTCATGGAACAACTCCATGTTAGATGGAATAAATCATTGTTTCCTAGTGTTTCATGGAATAGCTCCATGTTATATGGAATAACTAATTGTTTTTTAGAATATTTCATGGAACAACTCCATGTTAGATGGAATAAATCATTGTTTCCTAGTGTTTCGTGGAATAACTCCATGTTAGATGGAATACATCATTCTTTTTTAGAATGTTTCATGGAATAGCTCCATGTTATATGGAATAACGAATTGTTTTTTAGAATGTTTCATGGAACAACTCCATGTTAGATGGAATAAATCATTGTTTCCTAGTGTTTAATGGAATAGCTCCATGTTATATGGAATAACTAATTGTTTTTTAGAATATTTCATGGAACAACTCCATGTTAGATGGAATACATCATTGTTTCCTAGTGTTCCAGGGAATAGCTACATGTTATATGGAATACATCAGTGTTTCATGGAATTACTCATTGTATCATAGTGTTTTATGGAATAGTTATGTGTTGTATGGAATAAGTTCAGTGTTTCCCCCAGAAAATGTGTTAGTTTAGGTGGTGACTCTCCAGGGGAGGCGTCCTCTTTAATGGCCTGTTTCACATCCAATAACACCTTTTTATATGGAATAACTCTGTGTTTCTTAGAATGTTTCATGGAATAACACCATGTTATATGAAATAACTCAGTGTTTCATTGAATGTTTCATGGAATAACTCCATGTCATATGCAATGACTTAGTTTCATTTCCCTGGTTCTGAAAAGGTTCTTCCACCAAATAGCACTTTAGAAAAGACTTGCTTCTCCACATAATCCTGTAATGACCAACACTAGTAGGCCTAATTATTCATTAAAAACAAGACAGAGGTTTGATTAAACAAATACTTGTCACATTTGTTGGCCACTCTAACATTACACACAGTTTGAACAGTAACACTGTGTTTGACTATAGGGAAATAAAACACTCTACTTTAATCAAGTGTAAGTCTTTCATTGAATTGTTCATGGAATAAAGCCTTGACATGTGGAATAATTCAGTATTTCATGAGATAAATCAATGTTTCATGAAGTGATTCCTAGATTATTTCAAACTATGAGAGTCGTGGGAAAACTGTGTTCCTTAGAACCACTTTGAGTGTCATGGAATAACTGTGTTCCTTAAAACTACTTTGAGTTTCAAGGAATAACTGTGTTCCTTAGAACCACTTTGAGTGTCATGGAATAACTGTGTTCCTTAAAACCAATTTGAGTGTCATGGAATAACTGTGTTCCTTAGAACCACTTTGAGTGTAATGGAATAACTGTGTTCCTTAAAACCACTTTGAGTGTCATGGAATAACTGTGTTCCTTAGAACCACTTTGAGTGTCATGGAATAACTGTGTTCCTTAGAACCGATTTGAGTGTAAATGAATAACTGTGTTCCTTAAAACTACTTTGAGTGTCATGGAATAACTGTGTTCCTTAAAACTACTTTGAGTGTCATGGAATAACTGTGTTCCTTAGAACCACTTTCAGTGTCATGGAATAACTGTGTTCCTTAAAACCGATTTGAGTGTAAATGAATAACTGTGTTCCTTAAAACCACTTTGAGTGTCATGGAATAACTGTGTTCCTTAAAACCACTTTGAGTTTCAAGGAATAACACAATGTTTCTTGGAATAATTACAGTATTTGAATGATTCAAACAACAAAGTTTGATCATAGAGTGTATCTTGGAATTATTCCTTAATTCGTGAAATGTTTCATGGAATGAATCAGTTTTTCATGGAACATCTTTAGGAATTATCCAATGGTCCATGGAATAACTTGTGGAATATCTTTGAGAATAGTCCAGTGATTCATGGAGTGTTTCATGTGATAATTCTTGGAATGATTCAATGCTTCATTGAAAGATTCTTGGAATAGTCCTTAGAATAATTCCTGGATTAAAACAAGTTGACTATTTTCATGAAGTTCCAAAATACCCAAATAGATTACAAACTGTTACATCAACTTTTTTCAACCATTTTGAAAAACTCCAACACCAATTCATTGACATCTTGCAGGACATTGTTTTACATTTCTTTTCCAAAATTCCCCAAATTTCAAAATGTCCAGGAAATTCTAATAAAATGGACGTATTCATAGTTCTACCTTTTTTTTACCTGACTCGGAGCTTCCAAGCCTCCAGCCACCTGCTCCACATAAAGTATGTCCAACACAACTCACTTTGTCTCTTTCCTGAAATTCCTGGTTTTCCTGGAATTGTTGGTCATTTCCGCCTAATTGACAAAGAATGGATAAAACAGGAAGCTCTCCATATTCCACATTTGTCATCTGATGCTGAGAGTTGCAACAGCATCACTCTCCTCTCACCAGCTTCTCACTTCCACTCACAACGTGCTTAGTGGGACTACACATTCTAGTACTGCATCATCTCTTACTCATCGCATCTTCACATGGAGAAAATACTCCACTTTTGCCAGTGAAAACTAAGCCCTCATTGTCCTTAGTTAGGAAACCTATGATTGTCCTTAGTTGACAAGACTAGCCTATGATTGTCCTAACTAATGAAAACTAACCCCTGATTGTCCTTAGTTAAGAAAACTAGCCTATGATTGTCCTAACTTAATAAAACTAGCCTATGATTGTCCTGACTAATGAAAACTAGCCTATGATTGTCCTTAGTTAAGAAAACTAGCCTATGATTGTCCTGACTAATGAAAACTAGCCTATGATTGTCCTAACTAAAGAAAACTAACCTATGATTGTCCTAACTAATGAAAACTAACCCCTGATTGTCCTTAGTTAAGAAAACTAGCCTATGATTGTCCTAACTTAATAAAACTAGCCTATGATTCTCCCTAGTTAAGAAAACTAGCCTATGATTGTCCTGACTAATGAAAACTAGCCTATGATTGTCCTTAGTTAAGAAAACTAGCCTATGATTGTCCTGACTAATGAAAACTAACCTATGATTGTCCTGACTAAAGAAAACTAGCCTATGATTGTCCTTAGTTAAGAAAACTAACCTATGATTGTCCTGACTAATGAAAACTAGCCTATGATTGTCCTTAGTTGACAAAACTAACCTATGATTGTCCTGACTAAAGAAAACTAGCCTATGATTGTCCTTAGTTGACAAAACTAACCTATGATTGTCCTGACTAAAGAAAACTAGCCTATGATTGTCCTTAGTTAAGAAAACTAACCTATGATTGTCCTGACTAATGAAAACTAGCCTATGATTATCCTTAGTTAAGAAAACTAGCCTATGATTGTCCTGACTAATGAAAACTAACCTATGATTGTCCTTAGTTAGGAAAACTAACCTATGATTGTCCTGACTAAAGAAAACTAGCCTATGATTGTCCTTAGTTAAGAAAACTAACCTATGATTGTCCTGACTAAAGAAAACTAGCCTATGATTGTCCTTAGTTAAGAAAACTAACCTATGATTGTCCTTAGTTAAGAAAACTAACCTATGATTGTCCTGACTAAAGAAAACTAGCCTATGATTGTCCTTAGTTAAGAAAACTAACCTATGATTGTCCTGACTAATGAAAACTAGCCTATGATTGTCCTGACTAAAGAAAACTAGCCTATGATTGTCCTTAGTTGACAAAACTAACCTATGATTGTCCTGACTAATGAAAACTAACCTATGATTGTTCTGACTAAAGAAAACTAGCCTATGATTGTCCTTAGTTAAGAAAACTAACCTATGATTGTCCTGACTAATGAAAACTAACCTATGATGTCCTGACTAATGAAAACTAACCTAAGATTGTCCTGACTAAAGAAAACTAGCCTATGATTGTCCTTAGTTAAGAAAACTAACCTATGATTGTCCTGACTAATGAAAACTAACCTATGATTGTCCTGACTAAAGAAAAACTAGCCTATGATTGTCCTTAGTTAAGAAAACTAACCTATGATTGTCCTGACTAATGAAAACTAGCCTATGATTGTCCTGACTAAAGAAAACTAGCCTATGATTGTCCTTAGTTGACAAAACTAACCTATGATTGTCCTGACTAATGAAAACTAACCTATGATTGTCCTGACTAAAGAAAACTAGCCTATGATTGTCCTTAGTTAAGAAAACTAACCTATGATTGTCCTGACTAATGAAAACTAGCCTATGATTGTCCTGACTAAAGAAAACTAACCTCTGATTGTCCTTAGTTAAGAAAACTAACCTATGATTGTCCTGACTAAAGAAAACTAACCTATGATTGTCCTTAGTTAAGAAAACTAACCTATGATTGTCCTGACTAAAGAAAACTAGCCTATGATTGTCCTTAGTTAAGAAAACTAACCTATGATTGTCCTGACTAAAGAAAACTAGCCTATGATTGTCCTGACTAAAGAAAACTAACCTCTGATTGTCCTTAGTTAAGAAAACTAACCTATGATTGTCCTGACTAATGAAAACTAACCCCTGATTGTCCTTAGTTATGAAACCTCTGATTGTCCTTAGTTGACAAAACTAACCTATGATTGTCCTGACTAATGAAAACTAACCTATGATTGTCCTAACTTAAGAAAACTAACCTATGATTGTCCTGACTAATGAAAACTAACCTATGATTGTCCTGACTAATGAAAACTAACCTATGATTGTCCTGACTAATGAAAACTAACCTATGATTGTCCTGACTAATGAAAACTAACCTATGATTGTCCTAACTTAAGAAAACTAACCTATGATTGTCCTGACTAATGAAAACTAACCCCTGATTGTCCTTAGTTATGAAACCTCTGATTGTCCTTAGTTGACAAAACTAACCTATGATTGTCCTGACTAATGAAAACTAACCTATGATTGTCCTAACTTAAGAAAACTAACCTATGATTGTCCTGACTAAAGAAAACTAGCCTATGATTGTCCTAACTTAAGAAAACTAGCCTATGATTGTCCTAACTTAAGAAAACTAGCCTATGATTGTCCTGACTAATGAAAACTAACCTATGATTGTCCTAACTTAAGAAAACTAGCCTATGATTGTCCTGACTAATGAAAACTAACCTATGATTGTCCTGACTAATGAAAACTAACCTATGATTGTCCTAACTTAAGAAAACTAGCCTATGATTGTCCTGACTAATGAAAACTAGCCTATGATTGTCCTGACTAATGAAAACTAACCTATGATTGTCTTAACTTAAGAAAACTAGCCTATGATTGTCCTGACTAATGAAAACTAGCCTATGATTGTCCTGACTAATGAAAACTAACCTATGATTGTCTTAACTTAAGAAAACTAGCCTATGATTGTCCTGACTAATGAAAACTAACCTATGATTGTCTTAACTTAAGAAAACTAGCCTATGATTGTCCTGACTAATGAAAACTAACCTATGATTGTCCTGACTAATGAAAACTAACCTATGATTGTCCTAACTTAAGAAAACTAGCCTATGATTGTCCTAACTTAAGAAAACTAGCCTATGATTGTCCTGACTAATGAAAACTAACCTATGATTGTCCTGACTAATGAAAACTAACCTATGATTGTCTTAACTTAAGAAAACTAGCCTATGATTGTCCTGACTAATGAAAACTAACCTATGATTGTCCTGACTAATGAAAACTAACCTATGATTGTCCTAACTTAAGAAAACTAGCCTATGATTGTCCTGACTAATGAAAACTAACCTATGATTGTCCTGACTAATGAAAACTAACCTATGATTGTCCTAACTTAAGAAAACTAGCCTATGATTGTCCTGACTAATGAAAACTAATCCCTGATTGTCCTTAGTTATGAAACCTCTTATTGTCCTTAGTTGACAAAACTAACCTATGATTGTCCTAACTTAAGAAAACTAGCCTATGATTGTCCTTAGTTAAGAAAACTAGCCTATGATTGTCCTTAGTTAAGAAAACTAACCTCTGATTGTCCTTAGTTAAGAAAACTAGCCTATGATTGTCCTGACTAATGAAAACTAGCCTATGATTGTCCTTAGTTGACAAAACTAACCTATGATTGTCCTGACTAATGAAAACTAACCTATGATTGTTCTGACTAAAGAAAACTAGCCTATGATTGTCCTTAGTTAAGAAAACTAACCTATGATTGTCCTGACTAATGAAAACTAACCTATGATTGTCCTGACTAATGAAAACTAACCTATGATTGTCCTGACTAAAGAAAACTAGCCTATGATTGTCCTTAGTTAAGAAAACTAACCTATGATTGTCCTGACTAATGAAAACTAACCTATGATTGTCCTGACTAAAGAAAACTAGCCTATGATTGTCCTTAGTTAAGAAAACTAACCTATGATTGTCCTGACTAATGAAAACTAGCCTATGATTGTCCTGACTAAAGAAAACTAGCCTATGATTGTCCTTAGTTGACAAAACTAACCTATGATTGTCCTGACTAATGAAAACTAACCTATGATTGTCCTGACTAAAGAAAACTAGCCTATGATTGTCCTTAGTTAAGAAAACTAACCTATGATTGTCCTGACTAATGAAAACTAGCCTATGATTGTCCTGACTAAAGAAAACTAACCTCTGATTGTCCTTAGTTAAGAAAACTAACCTATGATTGTCCTGACTAAAGAAAACTAACCTATGATTGTCCTTAGTTAAGAAAACTAACCTATGATTGTCCTGACTAAAGAAAACTAGCCTATGATTGTCCTTAGTTAAGAAAACTAACCTATGATTGTCCTGACTAAAGAAAACTAGCCTATGATTGTCCTGACTAAAGAAAACTAACCTCTGATTGTCCTTAGTTAAGAAAACTAACCTATGATTGTCCTGACTAATGAAAACTAACCCCTGATTGTCCTTAGTTATGAAACCTCTGATTGTCCTTAGTTGACAAAACTAACCTATGATTGTCCTGACTAATGAAAACTAACCTATGATTGTCCTAACTTAAGAAAACTAACCTATGATTGTCCTGACTAATGAAAACTAACCTATGATTGTCCTGACTAATGAAAACTAACCTATGATTGTCCTAACTTAAGAAAACTAACCTATGATTGTCCTGACTAATGAAAACTAACCCCTGATTGTCCTTAGTTATGAAACCTCTGATTGTCCTTAGTTGACAAAACTAACCTATGATTGTCCTGACTAATGAAAACTAACCTATGATTGTCCTAACTTAAGAAAACTAACCTATGATTGTCCTGACTAAAGAAAACTAGCCTATGATTGTCCTAACTTAAGAAAACTAGCCTATGATTGTCCTAACTTAAGAAAACTAGCCTATGATTGTCCTGACTAATGAAAACTAACCTATGATTGTCCTAACTTAAGAAAACTAGCCTATGATTGTCCTGACTAATGAAAACTAATCTATGATTGTCCTGACTAATGAAAACTAACCTATGATTGTCCTAACTTAAGAAAACTAGCCTATGATTGTCCTGACTAATGAAAACTAGCCTATGATTGTCCTGACTAATGAAAACTAACCTATGATTGTCTTAACTTAAGAAAACTAGCCTATGATTGTCCTGACTAATGAAAACTAGCCTATGATTGTCCTGACTAATGAAAACTAACCTATGATTGTCTTAACTTAAGAAAACTAGCCTATGATTGTCCTGACTAATGAAAACTAACCTATGATTGTCTTAACTTAAGAAAACTAGCCTATGATTGTCCTGACTAATGAAAACTAACCTATGATTGTCCTGACTAATGAAAACTAACCTATGATTGTCCTAACTTAAGAAAACTAGCCTATGATTGTCCTAACTTAAGAAAACTAGCCTATGATTGTCCTGACTAATGAAAACTAACCTATGATTGTCCTGACTAATGAAAACTAACCTATGATTGTCTTAACTTAAGAAAACTAGCCTATGATTGTCCTGACTAATGAAAACTAACCTATGATTGTCCTGACTAATGAAAACTAACCTATGATTGTCCTAACTTAAGAAAACTAGCCTATGATTGTCCTGACTAATGAAAACTAACCTATGATTGTCCTGACTAATGAAAACTAACCTATGATTGTCCTAACTTAAGAAAACTAGCCTATGATTGTCCTGACTAATGAAAACTAATCCCTGATTGTCCTTAGTTATGAAACCTCTTATTGTCCTTAGTTGACAAAACTAACCTATGATTGTCCTAACTTAAGAAAACTAGCCTATGATTGTCCTTAGTTAAGAAAACTAACCTCTGATTGTCCTTAGTTAAGAAAACTAGCCTATGATTGTCCTTAGTTAAGAAAACTAACCTCTGATTGTCCTTAGTTGACAAAACTAGCCTATGATTGTCCTTAGTTAAGAAAACTAACCTCTGATTGTCCTTAGTTAAGAAAACTAACCTCTGATTGTCCTTAGTTAAGAAAACTAGCCTATGATTGTCCTTAGTTAAGAAAACTAACCTATGATTGTCCTGACTAAAGAAAACTAGCCTATGATTGTCCTGACTAAAGAAAACTAACCTCTGATTGTCCTTAGTTAAGAAAACTAACCTATGATTGTCCTGACTAATGAAAACTAACCCCTGATTGTCCTTAGTTATGAAACCTCTGATTGTCCTTAGTTGACAAAACTAACCTATGATTGTCCTGACTAATGAAAACTAACCTATGATTGTCCTAACTTAAGAAAACTAACCTATGATTGTCCTGACTAATGAAAACTAACCTATGATTGTCCTGACTAATGAAAACTAACCTATGATTGTCCTAACTTAAGAAAACTAGCCTATGATTGTCCTAACTTAAGAAAACTAGCCTATGATTGTCCTGACTAATGAAAACTAACCTATGATTGTCCTGACTAATGAAAACTAACCCATGATTGTCCTAACTTAAGAAAACTAGCCTATGATTGTCCTTAGTTAAGAAAACTAACCTATGATTGTCCTGACTAAAGAAAACTAGCCTATGATTGTCCTTAGTTAAGAAAACTAACCTATGATTGTCCTGACTAATGAAAACTAACCCCTGATTGTCCTTAGTTATGAAACCTCTGATTGTCCTTAGTTGACAAAACTAACCTATGATTGTCCTGACTAATGAAAACTAACCTATGATTGTCCTAACTTAAGAAAACTAACCTATGATTGTCCTGACTAATGAAAACTAACCTATGATTGTCCTGACTAATGAAAACTAACCTATGATTGTCCTAACTTAAGAAAACTAGCCTATGATTGTCCTAACTTAAGAAAACTAGCCTATGATTGTCCTGACTAATGAAAACTAACCTATGATTGTCCTGACTAATGAAAACTAACCTATGATTGTCCTGACTAATGAAAACTAACCTATGATTGTCCTAACTTAAGAAAACTAACCTATGATTGTCCTGACTAATGAAAACTAACCTATGATTGTCCTGACTAATGAAAACTAACCTATGATTGTCCTAACTTAAGAAAACTAGCCTATGATTGTCCTAACTTAAGAAAACTAGCCTATGATTGTCCTGACTAATGAAAACTAACCTATGATTGTCCTGACTAATGAAAACTAACCTATGATTGTCCTAACTTAAGAAAACTAACCTATGATTGTCCTGACTAATGAAAACTAACCTATGATTGTCCTGACTAATGAAAACTAACCTATGATTGTCCTAACTTAAGAAAACTAGCCTATGATTGTCCTAACTTAAGAAAACTAACCTCTGATTGTCCTTAGTTAAGAAAACTAACCTCTGATTGTCCTTAGTTAAGAAAACTAGCCTATGATTGTCCTTAGTTAAGAAAACTAACCTCTGATTGTCCTTAGTTAAGAAAACTAGCCTATGATTGTCCTTAGTTAAGAAAACTAACCTATGATTGTCCTGACTAAAGAAAACTAACCTCTGATTGTCCTTAGTTAAGAAAACTAACCTATGATTGTCCTGACTAATGAAAACTAACCTATGATTGTCCTGACTAAAGAAAACTAGCCTATGATTGTCCTTAGTTAAGAAAACTAACCTATGATTGTCCTGACTAATGAAAACTAACCTATGATTGTCCTGACTAAAGAAAACTAGCCTATGATTGTCCTTAGTTAAGAAAACTAACCTATGATTGTCCTGACTAATGAAAACTAGCCTATGATTGTCCTGACTAAAGAAAACTAACCTATGATTGTCCTTAGTTAAGAAAACTAACCTATGATTGTCCTGACTAAAGAAAACTAGCCTATGATTGTCCTTAGTTAAGAAAACTAACCTATGATTGTCCTGACTAAAGAAAACTAGCCTATGATTGTCCTGACTAAAGAAAACTAACCTCTGATTGTCCTTAGTTAAGAAAACTAACCTATGATTGTCCTGACTAATGAAAACTAACCCCTGATTGTCCTTAGTTATGAAACCTCTGATTGTCCTTAGTTGACAAAACTAACCTATGATTGTCCTGACTAATGAAAACTAACCTATGATTGTCCTAACTTAAGAAAACTAACCTATGATTGTCCTGACTAATGAAAACTAACCTATGATTGTCCTGACTAATGAAAACTAACCTATGATTGTCCTAACTTAAGAAAACTAGCCTATGATTGTCCTGACTAATGAAAACTAACCTATGATTGTCCTGACTAATGAAAACTAACCTATGATTGTCCTTAGTTAAGAAAACTAACCTATGATTGTCCTGACTAAAGAAAACTAGCCTATGATTGTCCTGACTAAAGAAAACTAACCTCTGATTGTCCTTAGTTAAGAAAACTAACCTATGATTGTCCTGACTAATGAAAACTAACCCCTGATTGTCCTTAGTTATGAAACCTCTGATTGTCCTTAGTTGACAAAACTAACCTATGATTGTCCTGACTAATGAAAACTAACCTATGATTGTCCTAACTTAAGAAAACTAACCTATGATTGTCCTGACTAATGAAAACTAACCTATGATTGTCCTGACTAATGAAAACTAACCTATGATTGTCCTAACTTAAGAAAACTAGCCTATGATTGTCCTAACTTAAGAAAACTAGCCTATGATTGTCCTGACTAATGAAAACTAACCTATGATTGTCCTGACTAATGAAAACTAACCTATGATTGTCCTAACTTAAGAAAACTAGCCTATGATTGTCCTGACTAATGAAAACTAACCTATGATTGTCCTGACTAATGAAAACTAACCTATGATTGTCTTAACTTAAGAAAACTAGCCTATGATTGTCCTGACTAATGAAAACTAACCTATGATTGTCCTAACTTAAGAAAACTAGCCTATGATTGTCCTGACTAATGAAAACTAACCTATGATTGTCCTGACTAATGAAAACTAACCTATGATTGTCCTAACTTAAGAAAACTAGCCTATGATTGTCCTGACTAATGAAAACTAATCCCTGATTGTCCTTAGTTATGAAACCTCTTATTGTCCTTAGTTGACAAAACTAACCTATGATTGTCCTAACTTAAGAAAACTAGCCTATGATTGTCCTTAGTTAAGAAAACTAACCTCTGATTGTCCTTAGTTAAGAAAACTAGCCTATGATTGTCCTGACTAATGAAAACTAATCCCTGATTGTCCTTAGTTATGAAACCTCTTATTGTCCTTAGTTGACAAAACTAGCCTATGATTGTCCTTAGTTAAGAAAACTAGCCTATGATTGTCCTTAGTTAAGAAAACTAACCTCTGATTGTCCTTAGTTAAGAAAACTAGCCTATGATTGTCCTTAGTTAAGAAAACTAACCTCTGATTGTCCTTAGTTAAGAAAACTAGCCTATGATTGTCCTGACTAATGAAAACTAACCCCTGATTGTCCTTAGTTAAGAAAACTAGCCTCTGATTGTCCTGACTAATGAGGCAGACACAGACTAGACTATTTATTATCATATTTGACTCTCTGACCCCGCATGACTAGGACCAAGTGTCCTTGAGCAAGGCACTGAACGCCACTTGCTAGAAGACAGAAGTTACTCTTTAATATTTAATTGTGATCTTTTTGGAACCTTTTTCTATGTGATCTATTTGTGACAGTAAGAATAATTCATGATGTATTTGTGACAGTAAGAATAATTCATGTGATGTATTTGTGACAGTAAGAATAATTCATGATGTATTTGTGACAGTAAGAATAATTCATGATGTATTTGTATTTATTTATCTATTGGTTTTATATATGTGTTTGTTTTTATTCAGTCATTGGTGGAGCTGAGGATAATATTTGACTCTTGTTTCTATTATTGTTAAGCAGCACTTTTTTGTTGTTTAAATGTGTTGTAGAAACCAAGTGTGGAGGCAGAAGATGTCAAACTGCAGGTTCTATGTTCTATGTTCTATGTTGGAGTGTTGAGTGTGAGGCTGCAGGGATTCAGTCGTGGATATTTGATGCAGACTTTTGGGGAAAGTAGAAGAAGACAGACTTAGTCCTCACTCAGTCACTGACGACTCTGAGTGGGCGATGGAGGAGGAGGCGGCAGCTGACAAGTGTCACCGCTCACGGTTGCCATGGCGCCCAGTCTGTTACATGCACATGTCCTTGAAGGTGGTGTGTGTGCGCGTGTGTGTGCGCGTGTGTGTGTGTGTGTGTGCATGTGTGTGTGTGTGTGTCACTGAATGCTTGTTATTTTATCTGCAAGACCTGCAGCCAAATGACTGGATGAATACTGTTGTTAGTATTTATGTAACACTATGCCAGGGTTACATTGTTGATATTTATGTAACGCAACACCAAAGTTACATTGTTGATATTTATGCAACAATACGCCAGGGTTATATTGTTGATATTTATGTGCCCTTACCCCAGGGTTACATTGTTGATATTTATGTAACGCAACACCAGAGTTACATTGTTGATATTTATGTAACGATACGCCAGGGTTATATTGTTGATATTTATGTGCCCTTACCCCAGGGTTACATTGTTAATATTTATGTAACGTTACGCCAGGCAGGGTTACATTGTTGATATTTATGTAAAGCTACGCCGGAGTTACATTGTTGATATTTATGTAACGATACGCCAGGGTTATATTGTTGATATTTATGTGCCCTTACCCCAGGGTTACATTGTTAATATTTATGTAACGTTACGCAGGGTTACATTGTTGATATTTATGTAACGTTACACCAGGGCTACATTGTTGATATTTATGTAACGTTACACCAGGGATACATTGTTGATATTTATGTAACGTCATGCCGGGGCTACATTGTTGATATTAATGTAGTGTTACGCCAGGGTTACATTGTTGATATTTATGTAACGTTACGTTAGGGGTACATTGTTGATATTCATGTAATGTTACGCCAGGGTTACATTGTTGATATTTATGTAACTTTACATTGTTGATATTTATGTAAAGTTACATCAGGGTTACATTGTTGATATTTATGTAACATTAGGCCAGGGTAATATTGTTGATATTTATGTAACTTTACATTGTTGATATTTATGTAAAGTTACATCAGGGTTACATTGTTGATATTTATGTAATGTTACACCAGGGCTACATTGTTGATATTTATGTAACGTTACACCAGGGCTACATTGTTGATATTTATGTAACGTCACGCCGGAGCTACATTGTTGATATTTATGTAATGTTACGCCAGGGTTACATTGTTGATATTTATGTAACGTTACGTTAGGGGTACATTGTTGATATTCATGTAATGTTACGCCAGGGTTACATTGTTGATATTTATGTAACTTTACATTGTTGATATTTATGTAAAGTTACATCAGGGTTATATTGTTGATATTTATGTAACATTAGGCCAGGGTAATATTGTTGATATTTATGTAACTTTACATTGTTGATATTTATGTAAAGTTACATCAGGGTTACATTGTTGATATTTATGTAATGTTACACCAGGGCTACATTGTTGATATTTATGTAACGTTACACCAGGGCTACATTGTTGATATTTATGTAACGTCACGCCGGGGCTACATTGTTGATATTTATGTAATGTTACGCCAGGGTTACATTGTTGATATTTATGTAACGTTACGTTAGGGGTACATTGTTGATATTCATGTAATGTTACGCCAGGGTTACATTGTTGATATTTATGTAACTTTACATTGTTGATATTTATGTAAAGTTACATCAGGGTTACATTGTAGATATTTATGTAACATTAGGCCAGGGTAATATTGTTGATATTTATGTAACTTTACATTGTTGATATTTATGTAAAGTTACATCAGGGTTACATTGTTGATATTTATGTAAAGTTACATCAGGGTTACATTGTTGATATTTATGTAATGTTACACCAGGGCTACATTGTTGATATTTATGTAACATTACACCAGGGCTACATTGTTGATATTTATGTAACGTCACGCCGGGGCTACATTGTTGATATTTATGTAATGTTACGCCAAGGTTACATTGTTGATATTTATGTAACATTACGTTAGGGGTACATTGTTGATATTCATGTAATGTTACGCCAGGGTTACATTGTTGATATTTATGTAACTTTACATTGTTGATATTTATGTAAAGTTACATCAGGGTTACATTGTTGATATTTATGTAACATTAGGCCAGGGTAATATTGTTGATATTTATGTAACTTTACATTGTTGATATTTATGTAAAGTTACATCAGGGTTACATTGTTGATATTTATGTAAAGTTACATCAGGGTTACATTGTTGATATTTATGTAAAATTACGTCAGGGTTACATTGTTGATATTTATGTAACGTTACGCCAGGGTTATATTGTTGATATTTTGTAACGTTGCACCAGGCTTACATTGTTGATATTTATGTAACGTTACGGCATGGTTATATTGTTGATTTTTTGTAACGTTGCGCCAGGCTTACATTGTTGATATTTATGTAACGTTACGCCAGGAAAGACAGACGAAAAATGTTGTTTTTTGAATTTCAATGTGTAATAATTGTCTTTTTCTTGGTAGCTAGCAATGCTGCTAATGTTAGCAATCAGTTCTACCTGTAAATCACTTTAAAAATATATTCAAAAAGTGTCAACAACATTTCATTTACGTTGTGTTACATGTATAATAACAAACTGTAGCAACATTGTTATTGTAAAGAGTGAACACTGAGGAACTCTTTTTCTAGCGTGTTAACACATTAGCATGTTTCGCTGTTAGCCGTGAAAGCTAACTACAGAAAGAGATAAGCTAGCAACTGTATCCACACAAAACTAGTTTGAATTTGAAACACACAACACTGTGATAGGACAGCAATCTGTACTGAGTGAAAAACATGAATATTACAGTATTTCATCTTTCGTTTGTACACAGCAAGTATGTACTGTATTTGCAATAAGACACATGATGTGTTGTGTGTATTATTAAAAAGTGTGACTCACTCCATGGATAGTTGTGTGTTTGGCTCAGCTGGCCAAGGACGTTTTTTTCTCCCGGTTTTTTTGGGTAAGCACTCCATTTATGTCAAAATAGCTTGGCTTCAAATTCCACATTTTGCAGATTGGAGTCACTTTCATCTCACTCTCTCGGCTCCAAGGTCTCACTCTTCCTTCATGTTTGCTTCTAAAAGCTGTAGTTCATCCTTCTTGATGAAAACAGAAGATGAGTTATTGGAGCCTCGATTTACGAAGCCCTCTATTTGCAAACTTTTACATTTAAGAACTTTTTGATTGCGCCAAATACACTTTTGTGTGTGTCTGAACGCTTCATTCATTCATTTCCTGTCACGCCTGCAGGCAAAAAGCAGGGCGCAGAATGTTGGGAGCTTTCCACTTTGCTAGTCACTTCTCAGCGGGTCTCTTTTCTTTGTTTTGACCATTGTGCTGCTCACATGAGTCCCAAAAAGACCACCGTGGAAAGGAGGAGGGAAGCACCGTGGAGTTAAAAAGAAGATTTGTGTTGAGTAAATGAATGGCGCTCACAAATATGGAAGAGTAGACGAAGCAGTCTTCGTACCGCAGAAAGTTTTACTTGCGATTAGAACAGACTTTTCTAGAAAATATGCCAAAGCAGACTTCTTTGACAAGGGAGGAGAAGAAGACTTCTCGTTCAGTGGCACCTCTTCCAAGAGCATACACACCCGGCCCTTTCCCACCACCCCCCCTTTCTCATCAGTTCCTCCTCTGCCGATGTTAAAGAGGATTTTGCTTTTTAAAATGTTTATAATAGTAGCAATGTGGTTGGTGAAGTTAAGGATGGTTGTGATTTCTGATTGTTTGTAAGGGCACAAAAGGGACTCCTGTGTTGGCACAGCAGAGGACTGCAGCTGGTTGTTTTCGTTTTGTCTTTGTTATGAAAGAAGAAGTTGTGGTATGTGGGCTCTATCTAGAGGTACACCGAAGAATCACTTAAATATTTATACACAGTGTTACTTTTCAAACTGTGTGAAATGTTAAAGTGACCAAAAATAGTTGAAAAAACATTGAATTAATCGGGATTCTTATCATCCAATACAAGTATCTTGCTGATATCAGACCGATCTCCAATATCAATATCGGACGGGGACACCCCGAGTGTCAAATAAGTAATTGCATAGTCATCGTCTGAGTCACAGCTTACACAAAATGCAAACTCATGATTTCTTTCTGTTCTGTTCCTTTCTTCATTGTCCCAGAAAGCTATCTCTGACAAGCAGGAATCAGACGAGCAAGAACTGCACGGTTTCAGCAGTACTGAGAAGACCAGGGTGGACCACGTCACCATGGAAACCACTGAACTACCAGAATTGGAAATGGGGAGCGAGGAGGACGTGACTGTGGCTGATTCACCTGACAAAGATATCATTTTTAACGTGGACAGTGAAGAAGTTTGTATAGATACCGACTCGCCGGATTTCAATGACCAACCAAGTTCTGGGAAATTGTCAACCAGCCCTGGATGCCCCGAGACCAGCGATTCCCATGACTTAGACTTCAATGAGGAACAGGAAGTCGTAACGCTTGAAGAAGGACATACCGAGCTCCAAAGAAATGAGTCAATGGCTTCTTCAGTGTCGGACACACTCTCCAGTGCTGAGAGTGTTTATGAGAATGAGGCTTCGTGTAAGAGGCAAGAAACAACAAAACAAGAACCAGAGCATGATTTGGAACCGTATTCTGAATCGAAGGACGACTCCAACCCAGAGAGTCTCCACGAAACAGAGGAAGAGATAGAACAAGACACAGACTTGGACCATTACCCGGATCCACACCTTTTCCCAGATGAGGATTATGAACCTCATCTTTGCGATGATGACTTCCAAAATTTGGAAGTAGATGCAGAGGAAGACCCTGAAGACCCCGAAATTCTTTGTGAGAGTCCTCTTCCAGAGGAATCAACGCTGGCACAGGACACTGAAGAAGATGCTCTCAGCCAGTCCTGTGGTTATCTTGACCCCGATGAGATCGATGAATGCCTCAGTGTTGAGATTGCAGCAACTTCATCGAATAGTGAGGCGAATGAAAAATGGAGAACCATCTTTTCCTCCTCTATAAACAAAGAAGATGATGACTCCTATTTGGACAGTCTTCAGTTGAGTGCACAGGAGCTCTTTGTACAAAAAGTTGAGGTGATTGACTTTGAAGATGAAGAAACCAACCACTACGACGAAGTCCAATTTCAGGTTCCGCAAGTTGAAGAAGTGCTTGAACAACCGGACTCTGCTTTGTTATCCACCTCTCCACAGGAAGGAAAATGTATCTCGTTAGGCCCGCAAGTTCTGTTCAAAATCTCCGAAGATGAAAACGAAAATGGGAAAGAGGACGGTAATCCTTGCAGCGCTCAGAGACAGAACTCCCAGAACTCCGTGCCGGATCCAAACAGAAAACTGCCCAAAGATTTCTGTGTCATACAAGAAACAAAGAGTGTCAACGTCAGCACAGAACACGTCGACTTCCAGCTGGCTCGACAACAATGGCGGGCCATGGAAGAACAGACCAAAAACAAAGTCGTCTTACCAACAACCAAGCAGACCAGCCTCCAATGCAGCCACAACTGCATGTACACACCAGTCCGGAACATTGAAAGAACAAAGAGGACATCACAGGAGCTGGAAAACCTGACTCTTGTCGGAGATTATTCACAATATAGCCCGTGCTCCGAAGACTCCGGCTTGGACGATTCAAGCTACAGATCTCCTAATGATGACCTCGAAACACCCGTGGAAAAAGAGATTCGCCTGTCGATGGAAAGAGAGGAGAATTTTAGGAAAGAGAGGAGTCTGTCCAGGATGGGCAAGTCTACGGACACTCTGATCAGCACTCCGATGCGAGGCATCCCAAGATCCATCAGCACTCCTTTGACTCCGTCCTTTATCATTACGTCCTCACCCACAAGGGAACCGATGAAACAAGACGCCTCCCCAACAAATATCATCATACTGGACCAGAGCAGTGATGTCAACTCCAGCCCGGGATGTGGGGAATGGTGCTGCGAGGACAGCAGCTCCAACGTCATCATTTTGGAGACCTCCAATCTGATTATTCGCAGCGCTTCAGATTTCTCCCTCAACAAAGCCTGTGAGCCCCCAGAGAAAATGTTCACCAGCAACCCTTTCTTCAAGTTGCGCTCCAGAAGCACGATGTCGCTGGTGGACGAGGAGATCATGATTGTGAAGCAGAGGGAGGAGGAACTCAGGAAGGAGCGGGCAAACCTGTACAGCAAAGGGAGGATGTTGGCCAACAACTTGGCCACTTTGTCCTTGGACTTTCCAGGTAAACATTTCCATTGAAACCATCTTGATATTGATAACGCCTGACATTAACTTTGATGTTCTTGCTTTGCCAGTCAAGTGCAAGTCTTCGCCATCATCGCCAATGAAAACAGCCAAGATGGATCGATCTACTTTGTCCTGTGATCACAGAGTAAGACCTCAACACTCTGAACGTGCTTTGCATGCTCCTGAACTTGGAGTACCCACATCCTCCATGTTCTATCACTGGATATGTGGACAATTGCTTGTTGGGAAATTGGTTTCTAAGGCTTTTTACAAATAATAATAACCGATGGTATTCATATATAGCCTTACTTGAGAGCCCATGAGTTACATTTGTAGCTACAGCTGACAGACACGGGGCTGCCAATTGGTACCAACGACCTCTCCGACCAAAACCAAACATTTCTTCACATGTCTTACATCGAACAATGCACAATAATGAGCATCCATCCATCCATTTTCTAGTGCTTGTCCCTTTGAGGTTGCGGGGGGAGCTGGAGCCTATTCCCGCTGCATTCAGGCAGAAGGCGTGTACACCCTGGACAAGTCGCCAACTCATTGCAGGGCCAACACAGATAGACAGACAACATTCAGACACTAGGGACCATTTAGTGTTGCCAATCAACCTATCCCCAGGTGCATGTCTTTGGAGGTGGGAGGGGCCTATCCCCAGGTGCATGTCTTTGGAGGTGGGAGGGGCCTAACCCCAGGTGCATGTCTTTGGAGGTGGGAGGGGGCCTATCCCCAGGTGCATGTCTTTGGAGGTGGGAGGGGCCTTTCCCCAGGTGAATGTCTTTGGAGGTGGGAGGAGCCTATACCCAAGTGCATGCCTTTGGAGGTGGGAGGGGCCTATCCCCAGGTGCATGTCTTTGGAGGTGGGAGGGGGCCTATCCCCAGGTGCATGTCTTTGGAGGTGGGAGGGGCCTATCCCCAGGTGCATGTGTTTGGAGGTGGGGGGGGCCTATCCCCAGGTGCATGTCTTTGGAGGTGGGAGGGGGCCTATCCCCAGGTGCATGTCTTTGGAGGTGGGAGGGGCCTATCCCCAGGTGCATGTCTTTGGAGGTGGGAGGGGCCTATCCCCAGGTGCATGTCTTTGGAGGTGGGAGGGGGCCTATCCCCAGGTGCATGTCTTTGGAGGTGGGAGGGGCCTATCCCCAGGTGCATGTCTTTGGAGGTGGGATGGGCCTATCCCCAGGTGCATGTCTTTGGAGGTGGGAGGGGGCCTATCCCCAGGTGCATGTCTTTGGAGGTGGGAGGGGCCTATCCCCAGGTGCATGTCTTTGGAGGTGGGAGGGGCCTATCCCCAGGTGCATGTCTTTGGAGGTGGGAGGGGGCCTATCCCCAGGTGCATGTCTTTGGAGGTGGGAGGGGCCTATCCCCAGGTGCATGTCTTTGGAGGTGGGAGGGGCCTATACCCAAGTGCATGTCTTTGGAGGTGGGAGGGGCCTATACCCAAGTGCATGTCTTTGGAGGTGGGAGGGGGCCTATCCCCAGGTGCATGTCTTTGGAGGTGGGAGGGGCCTATCCCCAGGTGCATGTCTTTGGAGGTGGGAGGGGCCTATCCCCAGGTGCATGTCTTTGGAGGTGGGATGGGCCTATTCCCAGGTGCATGTCTTTGGAAGTGGGAGGGGCCTATGCCCAGGTGCATGTCTTTGGAGGTGGGAGGGGCCTATACCCAGGTGCATGTCTTTGGAGGTGGGAGGGGCCTATACCCAGGTGCATGTCTTTGGAGTTGGGAGGGGCCTATCCCCAGGTGCATGTCTTTTGAGGTGGGAGGGGCCTATACCCAAGTGCAAACCTTTGGAAGTGGGAGGGGCCTATCCCCAGGTGCATGTCTTTTGAGGTGGGAGGGGCCTATCCCCAGGTGCATGTCTTTGGAGGTGGGAGGGGCCTATCCCCAGGTGCATGTCTTTGGAGGTGGGGGGGCCTATCCCCAGGTGCATGTCTTTAGAGGTGGGAGGGGCCTATCCCCAGGTGCATGTCTTTGGAGGAGGGAGGGGCCTATCCCCAGGTGCATTTCTTTGGAGGTGGGAGGGGCCTATCCCCAGGTGCATGTCTTTGGAGATGGGAGGGGCCTATCCCCAGGTGCATGTCTTTAGAGGTGGGAGGGGGCCTATCCCCAGGTGCATGTCTTTGGAGGTGGGAGGGGCCTATCCCCAAGTGCATGTCTTTGGAGGTGGGAGGGGCCTATCCCCAGGTGCATGTCTTCGGAGGTGGGAGGGGCCTATCCCCAGGTGCATGTCTTCGGAGGTGGGAGGGGCCTATCCCCAGGTGCATGTCTTTGGAGGTGGGAGGGGCCTATCCCCAGGTGCATGTCTTTGGAGGTGGGAGAAAGCCGTAGTACCTGGAGGGAACGCACGTAGTCACGGGGAGAATATTCAAACTCCACACAGAAAGACTCCAAGCCTGGTGCTCAATCCCAGGACTTTGTGAGGCACATGCCCTAACCCCTGTTCCACTGTGCTGCCCACAATTAATCTTTAGGCCCCGGCAGGTTGATGGTATTCACAAAGTCCATAAAAATATAAAAAGTAAGACGGCACCAACATCAGACATAATCAGGACAATAAAAAGCACAGACTTCAAATATAGTAAAATAAACGTCGTGGTGAAGAAAGAGCTGAGCCGGAAGGCAAAGCTCTCAATTTACCGGTCGGTCTACGTTCCCATCCTCACCTGTGGTCATGACCTTTGGGTTATGCCCAAAGGACAAGATCACGGGTACAAGCGGCTGAATTTAATTTGCTCCGTCAGGGGGGTTTCTCCCTTAGAGATAGGCTGAGAAGCTCCTCGAAGTAAAGCCGCTGCTCCTCCACATGGACCGGAGCCAGATGAGGTGGTTTGGGCATCTGGTCAGGATGTCACCCAAACGAGGTGTTTAGGGCACGTCCGATCGGTAGGAGGCCCCGGGGAAGACCCAGGACATGTTGGGGCGACTATGTCTCCCGGCTGGCCTGGGAGGAGCTGGCTGAAGTGGCCAGGAAGAGGGAAGTCTGAGCTTCTCTGCTTAGGCTGCTGTCCCCGCGAACCCACCTGGGCTAGGCAGAAAAAGATGGATGGATGGAAATACAAAATCTTGTACACTCCCTCATGAGGACAGGAGGTTTTCCACCAGTCTTAGTCACTTGGAAGGTCTCAATAAGTCCTGATTGCACTTGGAAGGGTGCGAAACCTGCCCAAAAGTGGCCTGCTCTTGTACTCTTGGGGCACACTTCAGACCTTTTTGGGCCACCCGGACCTTAACAGGTAAGCGAGGTGGCCCCTTTGGTGGAACTTTGGGAACTTCAGGATCAAATCCTTTTTTCTCGGGGAGTCATGAGACCCTGGGTAGTGGTAGATCAGCTTCAAATTTGGAGAAAAAATAACCGTGGGACAAGTAGACTTTGCAAAGAGGTGTTTCTTAAAGGTAAATGTTTATCAAGGAATAACTAAGAGTTGAACTATTGGACTAAATGAAGTGTTTTATGGACAGCAGATGTAGTTCTTCTTTTCCTAACCTGGACTATGGATCACGTTAGCTTAGCAAATGTGTCCTCACAAAAAGGTAAGCAATGCTTTGTCCTTCTCAGTTCCTGGATGGTTTCAGCGGCGGACGACGCAAGAGCGCCATGGCCCTGCGCTGGGAGGCAGGCGAGTTTACCAAAAATGACCAAGAGTGAAATCATCTGCCGTGAATATTTTGTCCGCGTTGCAAACATTTCTGCCAATGCTTACCAAATGTGGTGAATCAGTGTTTGATTATTGCTTGAACGTGTTTGTGGCTGCATTCTATTCCAAGTCTGGAACTATCTAACCAGGAACAACTCAAGGGTGTGCAATGTTTACAGAAAATAGTCCAATGAAGCACTTTTCACATGTTTCATTGTGATGAGCTTTCCACTGACTGGTGTGCTAAGAAGCGAGTGTAACGCTTCCGTGTTTTTGTGTCGGCCGTACATAAGTCCGCTAATCTAAGGAAGTAAATCCAGAGCCTCGCGTACCAAAATGCTCGCAACCGAGAAATGCAAATAAAGGTTTGTGCATCCTGAGCAGGGCGGGGGTCTCAAACACACTAAATCTCTTCTTCAATCACACGAATGATGCAAACTCACTTTGGGAAACAATCACAATCTTTGATCATCTCCGGGGGAATTCAAACTCAAACGTTTTACATTCATGACTAAAACCTACCTAAAACCATCGTTGGAATCCGGACCATTCCGGTTCCTCCTTTAAATTCCGATTCCCGACGACTCTCGAGTCCGATTCTTTCAAAGTAAAAGTAGAACAAGTTTCCTCCATATTGAAGCTGTTATCATATATATCTGATTTATTAAAGACTTACAAAGTTAGCGAATAAATAAATATGATCAAGATAGTATCAATCTTATGGAGTTTGCCATTTGCATCGAGGAGGAACCACAGATCGCTGCCCCATCAACAACAATTCTAACAAGCAGACTTTGTGAAAGCCAACTTTGGGAAAAACGATGATCCAGAAATGTATATTTTTGAGCCCGAACACAAAGAGGATGAGCAATACGTTTTAGAAACCTAGTGATGGATGCAGTTTCATGGTGACACTATAGCATTAGCATCAATGCTAGGTGCTAAACATACAAACTAACCATAATAAAACAAACACACACTGTAATATCTCAACTCTCGCTGGGATGTCAGCCAACATAATTCTGTTTACATGAGGATTCAGTCACAATCCTCATCAAGGGTTTACAAAAACATTTGTGCAGGAAGCGTATTTTTGTGTCTATTTTGCCATATTTTGAAAGTGGACCCGCCTGTGAGTCCATGGCCACATTTGTGAGAGATGCATGAATTATAATCTAAAATGTACTTTTAGCACGTTTGAGAGCAAGCAGAAGCAGCTAATACTGTGTCAACAATAGCAGCGTAAGCTAGCATTAGCTCACTGTTATCGATGTGCCGCTAGAATAGTCCGTCTGCATAAGCACTCATAATAACAATATCACTCATATTTGGTTATTTCTCAGGTCGGAACATGTAAATGGAGGACCGTTGGAACTTTCTGGATGTTTTTTAGGGAGTATAATGAGAGGACCCTCCACCTGATGACTCAATTGTTGCACATTTTATATATATATATATATATATATATATATATATATATATATATGTATATATATATATATATATATACATAGATATATATATATATATATGTATTTATACATACATATATATATTTACATACACATATATATAATGTAGAAACAGACACCTTCATAACAATATGTAATATGTACACACTGCAAGTGTATATATATATATATATATATATATATATATATATATATATATAAATATAAATGTATGAGGCTGAATATACTGAGGATGAACTGCTGCTTATAGAAGCCAGCACGAAAGAAGAGTAAGACATTGGAGCAGATGGGAGACGATAAAGTGAGGTGAAAATGACTCGAAGCTGCAAAATGTGAAATTTGAAGCCAAGCTATTTCAACATAAATGGAGTGCTTAACCAAATAAATAGGAATAAAACGTCTTTGGCTAACTGTACGAAATACACAACTGACCATGTAGTGAGTCACACTTTTTAATGATACACACAGCATGTCATGTGTGTTATTACAACTACAGTACATACTAGCTGTGTATAAACAAAATATGAAATAATACTTTACAGATACTGTAATATTTATGTTTTTCACTCAGTACAGAATACTGTTCTATCACAGTGTTGTCTATTACAAACTCAAACAAATTTTGTGTTGATGCAATTGCTAGCTAAGCTAGTTAACTTCCACGGCTAATACGGAAACATGCTAATGTGTTAGCACGCTAGAAAAAAGACTTCCTCAATGTTCACTTTTACAATAACAATGTTGCTACACTTTGTTATTATACATGTTACACAAGGTCAATCATGTATTGGTGACACTTTTTGAATACATTTTTAAAGTCAATTAGAAGTAGAATTGGTTGCTAACATTAGCTGCATTGCTAGCTACTTGAAACAGGACCATTTTTGAATGTTGAGAATGCTAACAAATAAATTGTCTCATAAAACGATTGTAAAGGATTTAAAAAAAGGTGCACTTCCCTTTGAAGTGCTGCTGTGTCCAGGGCAGGATGTCAGTTTGTAAACAAGAAGAAGAAGAAGAAGGTGACTAATTAGTGTTTGAGACTCCTGACCTCAACTTTGTTCACCAACTCTAGGATGCGGCCGCCATTTTGCTATTGTTCTTGGTGTCCTATTTATTGATATTTACTGCACTATTTCTATTTATTTGTCTTTTTTTAACTTGCTGTTTTTGTTGAATTGTATTTTGAGAGTAGAAAAGGTGAAGGATGAGGAAGAATTTAAGCTCTTTTTAGCACGCAATGTAAACATTAGCTTAGCAAAACTGGGCCTTTAAAAACACAAAAAAATGGTTAGCTAACCTACAAATTATTATCGAGCCTAAAAACTGTTAGCTAACCTACAAACTATTAGCTAACCTATAATCTGTTAGTTAACTTTCAAACTGTTAGTTAACCTACAAACTGTTGGCTAACCTACTGTACAAATTATGATCTAGCCTAAAAAATGTTAGCTAATGTACAAACTGTGAGTTACTTTACAAACTATTAGCTATCATACAAAATATGTAGTTAACCTACAAATTGTTGGCTAACCTCCAAACTGTTAGTTAATTTTCTAACTGTTAGTTTACCTTCAAACTATTAGTGAACCTACAAATTGTTGGCTTCTGAAGGTATTTGTTTGTGTTATTTGTTCATGGTTTAAACTTGTCAAAAAAAACAATTTTAGGCTGACTGAATAAACCCCGAGAACTAAATGTGTGTTTTTGTATTTGGTCAAATAGCAACTTCTATCCAAGCAAAGCACACAAACTTTCAAAGTCTTCAAATGATAAGTGAGTCAACTCTCAATATCATTTGATGCTTCTAGTTGAAATGGGAACATACCTGGGGTCTCCCTTTCTATAGCACTTTAAACAACTGTCTGTATTCTCACCACTGAAGTTGGTTTCTAAGCCAAATAACAAGTGTCAGACTTTCATAACGTGTCACTTTGACAATTCTTACTGTTTTAAAACAAAATCAAGTTAAATAACAAGTGTCAGACTTTCATAACGTGTCAATTTGACAATTCTTACTGTTTTAAAACAAAATCAAGTTAAATAACAAGTGTCAGACTTTCATAACGTGTCACTTTGACAATTCTTACTGTTTTAAAACAAAATCAAGTTAAATAACAAGTGTCAGACTTTCATAACGTGTCAATTTGACAATTCTTACCGTTTTAAAACAAAATCAAGTTAAATAACAAGTGTCAGACTTTCATAACGTGTCAATTTGACAATTCTTACTGTTTTAAAACAAAAATGTGTTAGCATGAAATGTCCCGATCTTAGCGATGCTAACAAGACAATCAACACCATTTGTTCTTGCTTTGGTTGAAAGTTGTAAAAAAAACAACAACATTAAATATGATCACGCTTCAATTAGTCCTACTTTGTGGAGTCTTTAGAAAGCTTCTTTAGGCCAAGCATGACAATGAGATTTGTGCATCAGAGACAGACAGAATGTTACCTCACTGAAATGTTCTTGAATTGTCTTTATTGACATTTAGTTGGTTTGTTTTGAATGAGGTGGACTTTCCTGCTGGATGTTTGGGATGAAGGTGACGTGTGCAACATTTTGTATTTCCAGCAAGTCCTCCTTGTGCTTCAAATGTCATCTAAGATCACATCCAGGTTTGATTATGGACTTCTTGTGTGTACTTTCATGTCTTATTCAAGTCAATACAAAGTTATTATTCTTATGAAAATATCAAATATTCATACGGCTGCCAAAGGGATATTTACAGGAACAACTAAACAATTATTGACAATCATTCTTATTGTATTTGTGCACATTCCAATGAAACTGTTCC
Source organism: Nerophis ophidion (assembly GCF_033978795.1). NCBI lineage: Eukaryota > Metazoa > Chordata > Actinopteri > Syngnathiformes > Syngnathidae > Nerophis > Nerophis ophidion. Next base: position 1,047,375 of record NC_084625.1, read on the forward strand.
ACTAGCCAGGGATTATTATTAAGAACTGTATTATTATCAAGAAGTGTATTATTATTATTATTAATAACTATATTAGTCTTGTGAACGACTCCATTCAAAGAGTCATGAATCTGATCACTGACTTTGTTTATGACTTTTAATGTCTGGATTGTTATTATGATTGTTGTGTTTGTTATGATTGTTGTCATGTTTGTTATGATTGTTATTATTGTTGTTTGTTATGATTGTTTTGATTGTTATGTTGTTATGATTGTTGTGTTTTTTATGATTGTTATGTTTATGTTTGTTATGATTATTGTGTTTTTTATGATTGTATGATTGTTATGTTTGTTATGATTGTTATGTTTATGCTTTTTATTATTGTTTTGTTTGTTATGATTGTTATGTTTATGTTTGTTATGATTGTTTTCTTTGTTATGATTGTTATGTTTATGTTTGTTATGATTGTTGTGTTTTTATGATTGGTATGATTGTTATGTTTGTTATGATTGTTATGTTTATGCTTGTTATAATTGTTTTGTTTGTTATGATTGTTATGTTTATGGTTGTTATGTTTGTTATGATTGTTATGTTTATGTTTGTTATGGTTGTTATGTTTGTTATGCTTGTTATGTTTATGTTTGTTGTGGTTGTCATGATTAGTATGATTGTTATTTTTATGTTTGTTGTGGTTGTTATGTCTGCGATGAGGTGGGGACTTGTCCAGGGTGTACCTCGCCTTCCGCCCGATTGTAGCTGAGATAGGCACCATCGCCCCCCGCGACCCCAAAGGGAATAAGCGGTAGTAAATGGATGGATGGATAGATGGTTGTTATGTTTGTTATGATTGGTATGATTCTTTTGTTTGTTATGATTGTTATAATTGTTGTGTTTATGTTTGTTACGTTTATGTTTGTTATATTTGCTATGCTTGTTATGTTTGTTTGTTATATATGTTATGATTGTTATGTTTGTTGTTATTGTTATGATTGTTATGTTTGTCATGATTGTTATGTTTGTTATGATTGTTCATGTTTGTCGCGATTGTTATGATTGTTTTGTTTGTTTGTTATGATTGTAATGTTTATGTTTGTTATGATTGTTATAATTGTTATGTTTATGTTTGTTGTGTTTGTGTTTGTTATATTTGTTATGCTTGTTATGTTTATGTTTGTTGTATTTATTATGATTGTCATGATTGTTATGTTTGTTATTATTGTTATGTTCGTCATGATTGTTGTGTTCGTTAGGATTGTTATGTTTGTCATGATTGTTATGTTTATGTTTGTTATGATTATGTTTGATTGTTATGATTGTGATGTGTTGAATGTACAAAATATAGTTCAAACAATAGTTCCATAGTTTTCCTGTAAAAATCCCAATATTCCACTGTAAATATTTGCTGCTTTGACTTTGTGTCTTTGCTTTGTGTTACTTCTTATGATTGTCATGCACAATCAAACATTACACAACTAATTGTCCTGTTTCAACATTTGTGGAACAATAAAATATTACACACAATTGTCGTGTGATACATGTATTTACACACTATTGTACACACTTATATTATATACACACCTACTTATATATATCAACTTATATACATCTACTTATATACACCTTCTTATATACACCTACTTATACATCTACTTACAGTGTATACACCTACTTATATATATCTACTTATATATATCTATTTATATGCACCTACTTATATACACCTAGGTATATACATATACACACACGCACATATATATATATATATACATACATATATATATATATATATATATACATATGTATATATATACATGTATATATATGTATATATATATATACGTATATACATGTATATATATATATATATATATATATATATATATATATATATATATATATATATATATATATATATAGGTCAGGTTAATTGACGACTGACTGGAACTGGGGTAAGAAGTATGTGGAGGTCAAGTATATATATACACTGTACATTTAGTGTATATAGTGTACATAGAGTATATAACAATTGGTTATTAGCAATTCCTGATATTCAAGTCCCAATGTCCCTTTCACCCGCCCTCCTTATGTGGTTCTAGAACTGCACCAGGGGTAAAAATGCAGTTTTAATATGACTCAACTAGATTTGACCAACGAGGACGGTCTTGAAGAATGATCTGTCAGGTACAGTACTCACAATACTCACAGTATACACAATACTCACAGTATACACAATACTCACAATACTCACAGTACACACAGTACGCACAGTACTCCCAATACTCCCAGTATTCAGAGTACGCACCTCTGAGTGTGTATTTATGTTGCTTCCTGTCACCAGGTGAACACTCTCTCTCCTTCTCTCTCACACACCTTTCCTCCATTGTTCCCAAACATACCTGAGCTCCTTTTCCCCGCACGCTTTGTTTGAAGGAGCTTCACTTGACAATGGGCTGTGTCCTGCTCCTGCTCCTGTTCCTGCTCGGGTGTCTGGCCCCCGTGGTCTGGACCTACGGTTCTGGCCTGGTGGCAGACAGCTGTGAGGACCTGCACCCCCGACACTTGGGCTTGAACCCACAAAGGGATGCGGCACCCTTCATAGTCACCGCGGACCCTTTCAGAGAGGAGGTCACAGGTAAGGGAGTGTTCTACGTCTCATGGTTTAGACCTCTGTCGGTCTTATTTTCTTCACCCTTGGACATGTCCCTTAGTTATTATTGTACTACCACTCAGGACTTTGTCTTTGTTTCTGTTCTTTCTTTAGTTCAGCTTACGGCTCCAGATTCCAAACCTTTCCTTGGCTTCCTGTTACAAGCACGAGCGTTGGGACAGTCGTCTCCGCTCGGTTCTTTCAGTCTCCTGACAGACCAGGCCCAGCTTCTCAACTGCAGACAGAAACCTGTGAGTTGAGACATCTGGCTGTACATAAACTGGACTACAGAGCGCACCAAACTATAAGCGGCGGATACATATGTTGTGAAATGAGTTCTTTACACAGAGATTCTGTAAATGTTTATTTACATACCTTAATTGTTTCCAAACGGTGTTTGTAACACAGCAGTAAAACGGAAGATCAAACAAAACAGAAGTCATGGAGAAGTTAGCTCTCCAATCAGCTAAACAGAGTCAATAAGAGGAGTGGTCCACTTACGACTAGCTCTCCAATCAGCTAAACAGACTAAATAAGAGCCACTGGAAGCGAAGGTGGCGTCGGAAACACTGGAGGCGAAGGTGGAACTTGGGTACTCACTGGAAGCGAAGGTGGCGTTGCACACACTGTAGGCGGAGGTGGCGTCGGACGCAATGGATGTGAAGGTGGCATCGCACACACTGGAGGCAAAGGTGGAACTTGGGTACACAATGGAAGCGAAGGTGCCGTCACACACACCGGAGGCGTAGGTGGCGTCGGACGCACTGGAGGTGAAGGTGGCATCGCACACACTGGAGGCGAAGGTGGAACTTGGGTACACACTGGAGGTGAAGGTGGCATCGCACACACTGGAGGCGAAGGTGGAACTTGGGTACACACTGGAGGCGAAGGTGGCACCTGGGTACACACTGTAGGCGGAGGTGGCGTGGGACCCACTGGAGGCGCAGGCGGTGTCGGACTTAGTGGAGGCGCAGGTGACATGGGACCCACTGGAGGCGACGGTGGCGTCGGACCCACTTGAGAGGAAAGTGGTGTGGGACACACTTGATGCGCGGGTGGCGTTACACCCACTGGAGATAAGACTGAATGTTGACGTGGCTGCAGCCATCACAGGTGGAAGTGCTGTCGGCTGCAGCCATCACAGGTGGAAGTGCTGTCGGCTGCAGCCATCACAGGTGGAAGTGCTGTCGGCTGCAGCCATCACAGGTGGAAGTGCTGTCGGCTGCAGCCATCACAGGTGGAAGTGCTGTCGGCTGCAGCCATCACAGGTGGAAGTGCTGTCGGCTGCAGCCATCACAGGTGGAAGTGCTGTCGGCTGCAGCCATCACAGGTGGAAGTGCTGTCGGCTGCAGCCATCACAGGTTGAAGTGCTGTCGGCTGCAGCCATCACAGGTGGAAGTGCTGTCGGCTGCAGCCATCACAGGTGGAAGTGCTGTCGGCTGCAGCCATCACAGGTGGAAGTGCTGTCGGCTGCAGCCATCACAGGTGGAAGTGCTGTCGGCTGCAGCCATCACAGGTTGAAGTGCTGTCGGCTGCAGCCATCACAGGTGGAAGTGCTGTCGGCTGCAGCCATCACAGGTGGAAGTGCTGTCGGCTGCAGCCATCACAGGTGGAAGTGCTGTCGGCTGCAGCCATCACAGGTGGAAGTGCTGTCGGCTGCAGCCATCACAGGTGGAAGTGCTGTCGGCTGCAGCCATCACAGGTGGAAGTGCTGTCGGCTGCAGCCATCACAGGTGGAAGTGCTGTCGGCTGCAGCCATCACAGGTGGAAGTGTTGTCGGCTGCAGCCATCACAGGTGGAAGTGCTGTCGGCTGCAGCCATCACAGGTGGAAGTGCTGTCGGCTGCAGCCATCACAGGTGGAAGTGCTGTCGGCTGCAGCCATCACAGGTTGAAGTGTTGTCGGCTGCAGCCATCACAGGTGGAAGTGCTGTCGGCTGCAGCCATCACAGGTGGAAGTGCTGTCGGCTGCAGCCATCACAGGTTGAAGTGCTGTCGGCTGCAGCCATCACAGGTGGAAGTGCTGTCGGCTGCAGCCATCACAGGTGGAAGTGCTGTCGGCTGCAGCCATCACAGGTTGAAGTGTTGTCGGCTGCAGCCATCACAGGTGGAAGTGCTGTCGGCTGCAGCCATCACAGGTGGAAGTGCTGTCGGCTGCAGCCATCACAGGTGGAAGTGCTGTCGGCTGCAGCCATCACAGGTGGAAGTGCTGTCGGCTGCAGCCATCACAGGTTGAAGTGCTGTCGGCTGCAGCCATCACAGGTGGAAGTGTTGTCGGCTGCAGCCATCACAGGTGGAAGTGCTGTCGGCTGCAGCCATCACAGGTGGAAGTGCTGTCGGCTGCAGCCATCACAGGTTGAAGTGCTGTCGGCTGCAGCCATCACAGGTGGAAGTGCTGTCGGCTGCAGCCATCACAGGTGGAAGTGCTGTTGGCAACAGCCTCACCGGTAAAGCTGACGGTGCCCCCGCTGATGAAGAGGGCGGGTGGAGGAGGTCACATCCGCGGTCACACAACTGCCACCCCTCAAGAAGCAGATTCCAGACGCTATCCGTAGCTGGAAGGAGGAGCAAAGGCCAAGGATAGATGGGCTTTAGGAAGCCATTGTCGGCAGGAAAAACAGGAACAGATCAGGAACTTTAGAAGAATGTGGAGTGGGTGAGGTGGCAGGGGTGGGAGGAGTTAGAGCCCAGAAAAAAGAAGTCAAACAAGGCACATGAACATATTACAACAAGTTCATGAGCATTAAAAGATGATACAAGTAAATGATATCACCTTTCCAATGAGAAGTAGCCTATAGCAGTTTCACTCAAATTTTTGGTGTCTTTTCAGAACTCTACCGTATCCCACACCTCCAAATCTCCAAAAACATCCTTCAAGGTGATTTGGACACGGGAAACTTCAGGAAAGGAAAAACAAATTCAGTTCCAGTAAGTTAAGTACTTTGTCAGCACTTTATTCCTGGCCACTAATTAGGTTCTTGTGCAGCGCTTCCTTTGTCCAGGATTACCAAACCTTCTGGGTTGACATCACAAGTCCAGTGCTGACTTTCAGTGAAGAGTCCAGCACGGCAGCAGGAACACATCGAACTCCAACGATGCCGTCTGCGGCGCCAAGTGTAAGTCTTTGTAGTCTCAAGTCTACGATCAGGTTGACCACTGAACATGTAGCCTACGTTTCACCTATCTCCAGGTTTTAGTCTTTGTGGTCTCAAGTCTACAATCAGGTTGACCACTGAACATGTAGCCTACGTTTCATCCATCTCCAGGTTTTAGTCTTTGTAGTCTCAAGTCTACGATCAGGTTGACCACTGAACATGTAGCCTACGTTTCATTTATCTCCAGGTTTTCGTCTTTGTAGTCTCAAGTCTACGATCAGGTTGACCACTGAACATGTAGCCTACGTTTAATCCATTTCAAAAGTGTAAGTCTTTGTAGTCTCAAGTCAACAATCATGTTGACCACTGAACATGTAGCCTACAGTTTGTAGAGAGTTCAGCTGCGCTCTTGTTGTCTCCTCAAATGTTCAGCAGAAGTTTGTCAGACCCTCAGTGAGAGCTGAACTATTCACAGATCTTTGGTCTGAGTCTTTTTTTACCAAAACTTGTTTTTGACATTGAATTTATGTATTGGTCCTTAGCTGAGTCTGGAGCGACTCGGATGAGAATCAGACCCAATTCAGGCCTAAGTCACACCCACTTTAGCCCTGAGTCGCGCCCACTTTAGGCCCAAGTCCCGTTCAATTTAGGTCTAAGTCGCGCCCAATTTAGGCCTAAGACATGCCCAATTTAGGCCTAAATTGCGGCCACTTAAGGCCTAAGTCACGCCCAATTTAGGCCTAAATTACCCTCAATTTGGTGTTAGCTGCGCCCAATTTACGTCTTAGTCGCGCCCAATTTAGGCCTAAATCCCGCCCACTTTAATCTTACTTGCGCCCAATTTAGGTGTTAATCACACCCTATTTGGTTTTAGTCCCGCCCAAATTAGGTCTTAAGTGCGCCCAATTTGGTCTTAGTTGTGGTCATTTTAGGTCTTAGTTGCGCCCAATTTAACTCCAAGTCACGTCCAATTTAGGCCAAAGTTGCACCCAATTTAGGCCAAAGTTGCACCCAGTTTATGCCTAAATTGCACCTAATTTAGGTCTTAGTCGTGCCCAATTTAGGTATAAGTTGCGCCCAATTTAGGTCTAAGTTGAGCCTAATTTAGGTGTAAGTTGCACCCAATTTAATTCAAAGTCACGTCCAATTTAGGTCTAAATTGCACCTAATTTAGGCCAAAATTGCACCCAATTTAGGCCAAAGTTGCACCCAATTTAGGCCTGAGTTGCACCCAAATTAGGCCTGAGTTGCACCCAATTTAGGCCTGAGTTGCACCCAATTTAGGCCTAAGTTGCACCTAATTTAGGCCTGAGTTGCACCCAACTTAGGCCTAAGTTGAGCCTAATTTAGGTCTAAGTTGCGCCCAATTGAACTCAAAGTCACGTCCAATTTAGGCCTGAGTTGCACCTATTTTAGGCCAAAGTTGCACCCAATTTAGGTCAAAGTTGCACCCAATTCAGGCCTGAGTTGCACCCAATTCAGGCCTGAGTTGCACCCAATTCAGGCCTGATTTACACCCAAGTTAGTCCTAAATTGCACCCAATTTAGGTCTTAGTCTCGCCCAATTTAGGTCCAAGTTGCGCCCAATTTAGTCCTATGTTTAGCCTAATTTAGGTCTAAATTGCGCCCGATTTAAAACTCCAAGTCACGTCCAATTTAGGCCTACGTTGCACCCAATTCAGGCCTGAGTTGCACCCAATTTAGGCCTGAGTTGCACCCAAGTTAGTCCTAAGTTGCACCTAATTTAGGTCTTAGTCGCGCCCAATTTAGGTCCAAGTTGCGCCCAATTTAGTTGTAAGTTGAGCCTAATTTAGGTCTAAATTGCGCCTGATTTAACTCCAAGTAACGTCCAATTTAGGCCTACGTTGCACCTAATTTAGGCCAAAGTTACACCCAATTTACACCTGAGTTGCACCCAAATAGGGCTAAGTTGCACGTAATTTAGGTCTTAGTCGCGCCCAATTTAGGTCTTAGTCTCACCCAATTCATGTCTAAGTTGAGCCTAATTTAGGTCTAAATTGTGCCCAATTTCGGCTAAAGTGGCGCCCATTTGAAGTCCCACCCACTGAAAGAGCGCCCCACTGGGTGAGAAGAGAAGTGAAGCTGCAGAGAGAGAACACCAAACACAGAAATTAGAAATAAATCAAAAACACTTACTACTGAAAATGTTAGGTTTAGGACTATGCTTGTCTATAATCACTCTAAAAAGTTTTGTTTAGGGTTAGGAATGCTAACATTAAAGTGCTAACTTTTTAAGCTAATTGTACACTTTCTTTGTCTGTACCCTTGTATGACCTTAAAGTCATATAAGTTGCTGTATGAAACATGCTAACTGTTATCATAATAATGTTAGCACACATGCTAACTGTTATAAAATGGGTTAATTGGGTTGTACTTGTATAGCGCTTTTCTACCTTCAAGGTACTCAAAGCGCTTTGACACTACTTCCACATTCACACACACATTCACACACTGATGGAGGGAGCTGCCATGCAAGGCGCCAACCAGCACCCATCAGGAGCAAGGGTGAAGTGTCTTGCTCAGGACACAACGGACGTGACGAGGTTGGTACTAGGTGGGATTTGAACCAGGGACCCTCGGGTTGCGCACGGCCACTCTCCCACTGCGCCACGCCGCCATTATCATAATAATGTTAACACACATGCTAACTGTTATCATAATAACTTTAGCACACATGCTAACTGTTATCATAATAATGTTAGCACACATGCTAATTGTATCATAATAATGTTAGCACACATGCTAACTATTATCATAATAATGTTAGCACACATGCTAACTGTTATCATAATAACGTTAGCACACATGCTAACTGTTATCATAATAACGTTAGCACACATGCTAACTGTTATCATAATAACGTTAGCACACATGCTAACTGTTATCATAATAATGTTAGCACACATGCTAACTGTTATCATAATAACGTTAGCACACATGCTAACTGTTATCATAATAATAATGTTAGCACACATGCAAATTGTTATCATAATAATGTTAGCACACATGCTAACTGTTATCATTGTCATGCGTGCATGCTAATGTTTTAGGCTAGCTCTGTAGCTCATGTAGTAGAGTTACAACTAAAACTCACATATTCCGACACTGGGCACCATCTAAGAAGTACGGCCATAGGGCCGGGGCACAGCTAGCAGGCCCATCAACATGTTCTAGTTATTATTATTATTACTGTATTGTCTTCTAGTTATTATTATTACTGGTTTTTTTTTTGTCCAGAGTCTCAGCACACATTTTTCCTCCCATTCCAAACTTTCCATTTTGAACATTTTCAGCTCAGTCCTGACAGCCAGCTGCTATTTTATTTGCAAGATCATCTTTCAGGCCCACCTCTCCAGGAATGAAATGTTGTGTTTGTGTGTGTCAGCAGGTTATCTCCAGTGAAGGGTGTGGCGTCACCAAGGTGTGTTTCCACCACCCTACCAACTGTCAGCCTGAAGTCAGCGCCGACTGCTACTTCCTGTCCGCCATCAAGGTGTCACCCAGTGAGCGGGCCGTCCACTATGAGATGACGGGCAGGTCAGATGGATACATCTCCTTTGGCTTCTCACACGATCAGACGATGGTAAGGTCAGGGGTCAGAAGTCAGGGGGTCGTTAATTACCAGGTTGTGTATTGTAGTACATGCAGTACTTGTTGTGGTGGGCAGACAGATTATTATTATTATTATTATTATTACTATTATATTGGGCAGAGAGATTATTATTATTATAACATTCTAAGTTCAGCCCAAATCAGGCCCAAAAGTGCCCAATTTAGGTCTGAGTTGCACCCAATTTAGGACTAAGTTGCACCCAATTTAGGCATAAGTCAGGCCCAATTTAGGCCTAAGTCACACCCAATATAGGCCTAGGTCACTCCCAATTTAGGTCTAAGTCGGGCCCAATTTAGGCCTAATCACGCCTAAATTAGGTCTTGGTTGAGCCCAATTTAGGTCCAGGTTGCTCCCAATTTAGGTCTAAATCACACCCAATTTTAGCCAAAACCATGCCCAAATTAGGTCTTAGTTGCAGCCAATTTAGATTTATGTCACGCCCAATTTAAACCTAAGTCAAGCCCAATTTAAGCCTAAATCACAGCCAATTTAGGCCTAAGTCATGCCCAATTTAGGTCTAAGTCTGGCCCAATTTAGGTCTTGGTCAAGCCCAATTTAGGTCTAGGTTGCTCCCAATTTAGGTGTAAATCACACCCAATTCAAACCAAAACCACGCCCAATTTAGGTCTTAGTTGCAGCCAATTTAGATTTATGTCACGCCCAATTTAAACCTAAGTCAAGCCCAATTTAAGCCTAAATCACAGCCAATTTAGGCCTAAGTCATGCCCAATTTAGGTCTAAGTCTGGCCCAATTTAGGTCTTGGTCAAGCCCAATTTAGGTCTAGGTTGCTCCCAATTTAGGTGTAAATCACACCCAATTCAAACCAAAACCACGCCCAATTTAGGTCTTAGTTGCAGCCAATTTAGATTTATGTCACGCCCAATTTAAACCTAAGTCAAGTCCAATTTAAGCCTAAATTACACCCAATGTCGGTCCAAGTTGTGCCCAATCTAGGTCAAGGTTGAACCCAATTTAGGTCTAAGTCACGCCCAATTTAGGACTAGGTTGCGCCCAATTTAGGCCTAAGTCGAGCCCAATTTACGTGTAAGTGGCCTGTACCTAAGTGTAAGTCGGGCCTACTTTAAGTTGAGGTTGTGCACATTGAGGTTTACACTTGGTGAAGAAAGCAGATGTTGGTGAGAGTTTGTGTGTTGGCAGGGCAGAGATGACATTTACGTGTGTGGCACCGCCAGCGATGGCCGGCTGACTTTACAACGTTACTTTTCTAGCGGACGACAACTTCCTCAACTTGTTCCTTTGGTAAGAACCTCCTTTCTAGTCCCGTCCTGACATCATGACACTTTTCAGGAAAGACACCACACTTTCATTTCATTCTGCATGTCAGCAGGCAGCCAGGGAACCTTCAGGCTCACAAAAAGGGAAAGAAAGAAAGAAATGAAAGAATTAGCCAACAATAAAACAAAGGAAAAAAGATAGATGAAAATGAAATTAAGAAAAAAGAAAGAAAAGTGAATAAATGGAAAGGTAATGAATTTATATTGAAAAGAAAGAATGAATAAAAAAGAAAGTAAATAAAGTATGGAGACAACAATTCAAGTATAAAGAGAGTAAGAAAAGAAAAGAAATAGTAGGAGAAAAAGAAAGAAAGAATGTTGACATAAAAGTAAAAAGATGTTGTTTCCTTCAGGGAATGTTTCCCAGCAGAGATTGCTGTTGCACCGTGGATCCATCACATGTTCTTTTACTTCCTCCAACTCCATCCATGCTGCTCCACCCCTAACTCCATCCATGCTGGCTCCACCCCTAACACCATCCATGCTGGCTCACCCCTAACTCCATCCATGCTGGCTCCACCCCTAACACCATCCATGCTGGCTCCACCCCTAACTCCATCCATGCTGGCTCCACCCCTAACTCCATCCATGCTGGCTCCACCCTAACTCCATCCATGCTGGCTCCACCCCTAACTCCATCCATGCTGACTCCACCCCTAACACCATCCATGCTGGCTCCACCCCTAGCTTCTATCTCATGTTGGCATTTGGACCTGTCAACAATGGTAACTATGACAACAGTAACTATGTCAACAGTGACTTTGACCTGTCAACAACAGTAACTATGACTTGTACATGTACTTGTTTGTTTACTTGTACATGTACTTGTTTGTTTACTTGTACATGTACTTGTTTGTTTACTTGTACATGTACTTGTTTGTTTACTTGTACATGTACTTGTTTGTTTACTTGTACATGTACTTGTTTGTTTACTTGTACATGTACTTGTTTGTTTACTTGTACATGTACTTGTTTGTTTACTTGTACATGTACTTGTTTGTTTACTTGAACGTGTACTTGTTTGTTTACCTGTACGTGTACTTGTTTCTTTACTTCTACGTGTACTTGTTTGTTTACCTGTAGGTGTACTTGTTTGTTTACTTCTACGTGTACTTGTTTGTTTATCTGTACGTGTACTTAATCGTTTACTTGTACATGTACTTGTTTGTTTACTAGTACGTGTACTTGTTTGTTTACTTGTACGTGTACTTGTTTGTTTACTTCTACGCTTTTCTTGTAACTGTACTTGTTTGTTTACTTGTACTTGTTTGTTTACTTGTACGTTTTCCTTGTACGTGTAGTTGTTTGTTTACTTGTACGTGTACTTGTTTGTTTACTTGTACGTGTACTTATTTGTTTACTTGTACATGTACTTGTTTGTTTACTAGTACGTGTACTTGTTTGTTTACTTGTACGTGTACTTGTTTGTTTACTTCTACGCTTTTCTTGTAACTGTACTTGTTTGTTTACTTGTACATGTACTTGTTTGTTTACTTGTACGTGTACTTGTTTGTTTACTTGTACGTGTACTTGTTTGTTTACTTGTACATGTACTTGTTTGTTTACTTGTACATGTACTTGTTTGTTTACTTGTACGTGTACTTGTTTGTTTACTTGTACGTGTACTTGTTTGTTTACTTGTATGTGTACTTGTTTGTTTACTTGTACGTGTACTTGTTTGTTTACTTGTACGTGTACTTGTTTGTTTACTTGTACGTGTAGTTGTTTGTTTACTTGTACGTGTACTTGTTTGTTTATTTGTACGTGCACTTGTTTGTTTACTTGTAGATGTAGTTGTGTTGATATTGCAGATGCTAAGTGAAGTATGTTGTTGTTGTTGTTGTTGTTCCATCCTGCAGGACTCATGCAGGTTCACACAAAAACTTTCATCAGCTCCCACAAGGTGGACATTTTTACTCCTCAGCTCGTCTCAACTTCTGCAATCTCTCCTGTCATCAAAGCACACGGTGAGACCTGCTACACCTGTTACCTGGTCTAGTCTTTACCTGCTAGGTGAGACCTGCTACACCTGTTACCTGGTCTAGTCTTTACCTGCTAGGTGAGACCTGCTACACCTGTTACCTGGTCTAGTCTTTACCTGCTAGGTGAGACCTGCTACACCTGTTACCTGGTCTAGTCTTTACCTGCTAGGTGAGACCTGCTACACCTGTTACCTGGTCTAGTCTTTACCTGCTAAGTGAGACCTGCTACACCTGTTACCTGGTCTAGTCTTTACCTGCTAGGTGAGACCTGCTACACCTGTTACCTGGTCTAGTCTTTACCTGCTAGGTGAGACCTGCTACACCTGTTACCTGGTCTAGTCTTTACCTGCTAGGTGAGACCTGCTACACCTGTTACCTGGTCTAGTCTTTACCTGCTAGGTGAGACCTGCTACACCTGTTACCTGGTCTAGTCTTTACCTGCTAGGTGAGACCTGCTACACCTGTTACCTGGTCTAGTCTTTACCTGCTAGGTGAGACCTGCTACACCTGTTACCTGGTCTAGTCTTTACCTGCTAGGTGAGACCTGCTACCTGGTCTAGTCTTTGCTTGCTAGGTGAGACCTGCTACCTGGTCTAGTCATTACCTGCTAGGTGAGACCTGCTACCTGGTCTAGTCTTTGCTTGCTAGGTGAAACCTGCTACCTGGTCTAGTCTTTACCTGCTAGGTGAGACCTGCTACACCTGCTAGTTTGTTTTGTTGGAGGTGGTCTGGTGGCGGACATTTTGTTTTGTGTTTTGTGATAGATGGTTATTGGTGTGTGTGAGCTGCATCTTTCAAGGTCATGAGGTGTAGTAGTCAGGTGTGTGTGAGCTGCATCTTTCAAGGTCATGAGGTGTAGTAGTCAGGTGTGTGTGAGCTGCATGTTTCAAGGTCATGACATGTAGTAGTCAGGTGTGTGTGAGCTGCATCTTTCAAGGTCATGACATGTAGTAGTCAGGTGTGTGTGAGCTGCATCTTTCAAGGTCATGACGTGTAGTAGTCAGGTGTGTGTGAGCTGCATGTTTCAAGGTCATGAGGTGTAGTAGTCAGGTGTGTGTGAGCTGCATCTTTCAAGGTCATGAGGTGTAGTAGTCATGTGTGTGTGAGCTGCATCTTTCAAGGTCATGAGGTGTAGTAGTCAGGTGTGTGTGAGCTGCATGTTTCAAGGTCATGAGGTGTAGTAGTCAGGTGTGTGTGAGCTGCATCTTTCAAGGTCATGAGGTGTAGTAGTCAGGTGTGTGTGAGCTGCATCTTTCAAGGTCATGACATGTAGTAGTCAGGTGTGTGTGAGCTGCATGTTTCAAGGTCATGACATGTAGTAGTCAGGTGTGTGTGAGCTGCATGTTTCAAGGTCATGAGGTGTAGTAGTCAGGTGTGTGTAAGCTGCATCTTTCAAGGTCATGAGGTGTAGTAGTCAGGTGTGTGTGAGCTGCATCTTTCAAGGTCATGAGGTGTAGTAGTCAGGTGTGTGTGAGCTGCATGTTTCAAGGTCATGAGGTGTAGTAGTCAGGTGTGTGTGAGCTGCATGTTTCAAGGTCATGAGGTGTAGTAGTCAGGTGTGTGTGAGCTGCATCTTTCAAGGTCATGAGGTGTAGTAGTCAGGTGTGTGTGAGCTGCATGTTTCAAGGTCATGAGGTGTAGTAGTCAGGTGTGTGTGAGCTGCATCTTTCAAGGTCATGAGGTGTAGTAGTCAGGTGTGTGTGAGCTGCATCTTTCAAGGTCATGAGGTGTAGTAGTCAGGTGTGTGTGAGCTGCATCTTTCAAGGTCATGAGGTGTAGTAGTCAGGTGTGTGTGAGCTGCATCTTTCAAGGTCATGAGGTGTAGTAGTCAGGTGTGTGTGAGCTGCATCTTTCAAGGTCATGACATGTAGTAGTCAGGTGTGTGTGAGCTGCATGTTTCAAGGTCATGACATGTAGTAGTCAGGTGTGTGTGAGCTGCATGTTTCAAGGTCATGAGGTGTAGTAGTCAGGTGTGTGTAAGCTGCATCTTTCAAGGTCATGAGGTGTAGTAGTCAGGTGTGTGTGAGCTGCATCTTTCAAGGTCATGAGGTGTAGTAGTCAGGTGTGTGTGAGCTGCATGTTTCAAGGTCATGAGGTGTAGTAGTCAGGTGTGTGTGAGCTGCATGTTTCAAGGTCATGAGGTGTAGTAGTCAGGTGTGTGTGAGCTGCATCTTTCAAGGTCATGAGGTGTAGTAGTCAGGTGTGTGTGAGCTGCATGTTTCAAGGTCATGAGGTGTAGTAGTCAGGTGTGTGTGAGCTGCATCTTTCAAGGTCATGAGGTGTAGTAGTCAGGTGTGTGTGAGCTGCATCTTTCAAGGTCATGAGGTGTAGTAGTCAGGTGTGTGTGAGCTGCATGTTTCAAGGTCATGAGGTGTAGTAGTCAGGTGTGTGTGAGCTGCATCTTTCAAGGTCATGAGGTGTAGTAGTCAGGTGTGTGTGAGCTGCATCTTTCAAGGTCATGACATGTAGTAGTCAGGTGTGTGTGAGCTGCATGTTTCAAGGTCATGACATGTAGTAGTCAGGTGTGTGTGAGCTGCATGTTTCAAGGTCATGAGGTGTAGTAGTCAGGTGTGTGTAAGCTGCATCTTTCAAGGTCATGAGGTGTAGTAGTCAGGTGTGTGTGAGCTGCATCTTTCAAGGTCATGAGGTGTAGTAGTCAGGTGTGTGTGAGCTGCATGTTTCAAGGTCATGAGGTGTAGTAGTCAGGTGTGTGTGAGCTGCATGTTTCAAGGTCATGAGGTGTAGTAGTCAGGTGTGTGTGAGCTGCATCTTTCAAGGTCATGAGGTGTAGTAGTCAGGTGTGTGTGAGCTGCATGTTTCAAGGTCATGAGGTGTAGTAGTCAGGTGTGTGTGAGCTGCATCTTTCAAGGTCATGAGGTGTAGTAGTCAGGTGTGTGTGAGCTGCATCTTTCAAGGTCATGAGGTGTAGTAGTCAGGTGTGTGTGAGCTGCATGTTTCAAGGTCATGAGGTGTAGTAGTCAGGTGTGTGTAAGCTGCATCTTTCAAGGTCATGAGGTGTAGTAGTCAGGTGTGTGTGAGCTGCATCTTTCAAGGTCATGACATGTAGTAGTCAGGTGTGTGTGAGCTGCATGTTTCAAGGTCATGAGGTGTAGTAGTCAGGTGTGTGTGAGCTGCATCTTTCAAGGTCATGACATGTAGTAGTCAGGTGTGTGTGAGCTGCATGTTTGAAGGTCATGAGGTGTAGTAGTCAGGTGTGTGTGAGCTGCATCTTTCAAGGTCATGAGGTGTAGTAGTCAGGTGTGTGTGAGCTGCATCTTTCAAGGTCATGACGTGTAGTAGTCAGGTGTGTGTGAGCTGCATCTTTCAAGGTCATGAGGTGTAGTAGTCAGGTGTGTGTGAGCTGCATCTTTCAAGGTCATGACGTGTAGTAGTCAGGTGTGTGTGAGCTGCATCTTTCAAGGTCATGAGGTGTAGTAGTCAGGTGTGTGTGAGCTGCATGTTTCAAGGTCATGAGGTGTAGTAGTCAGGTGTGTGTGAGCTGCATCTTTCAAGGTCATGAGGTGTAGTAGTCAGGTGTGTGTGAGCTGCATGTTTCAAGGTCATGAGGTGTAGTAGTCAGGTGTGTGTGAGCTGCATCTTTCAAGGTCATGAGGTGTAGTAGTCAGGTGTGTGTGAGCTGCATGTTTCAAGGTCATGAGGTGTAGTAGTCAGGTGTGTGTGAGCTGCATCTTTCAAGGTCATGAGGTGTAGTAGTCAGGTGTGTGTGAGCTGCATCTTTCAAGGTCATGAGGTGTAGTAGTCAGGTGTGTGTGAGCTGCATCTTTCAAGGTCATGAGGTGTAGTAGTCAGGTGTGTGTGAGCTGCATCTTTCAAGGTCATGAGGTGTATTAGTCAGGTGTGTGTGAGCTGCATGTTTCAAGGTCATGAGGTGTAGTAGTCAGGTGTGTGTGAGCTGCATGTTTCAAGGTCATGAGGTGTAGTAGTCAGGTGTGTGTGAGCTGCATCTTTCAAGGTCATGAGGTGTAGTAGTCAGGTTTGTGTGAGCTGCATGTTTCAAGGTCATGAGGTGTAGTAGTCAGGTGTGTGTGAGCTCCATCTTTCAAGGTCATGAGGTGTAGTAGTCAGGTGTGTGTGAGCTGCATCTTTCAAGGTCATGAGGTGTAGTAGTCAGGTGTGTGTGAGCTGCATGTTTCAAGGTCATGAGGTGTAATAGTCAGGTGTGTGTGAGCTCCATCTTTCAAGGTCATGAGGTGTAGTAGTCAGGTGTGTGTGAGCTGCATGTTTCAAGGTCATGACATGACATGAGATGAGATGTTTCAGGAGCACTGCTGCTGATTGGCTGGATGATCACAGGCTCCCAAGGCATGCTGGTGGCCAGGTACCTGAAAGGAGTCAGCAGAGGTCACAAGGTGTTTGGCAAAGATGTTTGGTTTGTGGTCAGTACCTCAAATACTTTTATTTCTCATCACTATGGGACTACAACTACAACACATTACTACACACTACTACACACACATTGTAGTACAAGTAAACTACTACAAGTGTATCATTTGATCTGATTATATAAAGTATGATTTAATGTTTGACGATCATATCATGTATGATAATAATGTAGTGCATGATAATGATTGTGTGTGTGTGTGTGTGTGTGTGTGTGTGTGTGTGTGTGTGTGTGTGTGTGTGTGTGTGTGTGTGCGTGCGTGCGTGCGTGCGTGCGTGCGTGCGTGCGTGCGTGCGTGCGTGCGTGCGTGCGTGCGTGCGTGCGTGCGTGCGTGCGTGTGTGTGTGTGTGATGGTTGCAGGTGCATGTCAGCCTGATGAGTGTGACACTTGCAGCGACTACAACTGCCTTCATTCTCTCATTCTCATACGCCAAGAACTGGTCTGGGGTCAGTTGATCATATTTTATCACCTTCAACATTTCATGAAGACTAAATGACATGTGAGACTTTGATGAGTCACACTTCTATGAGATTTATGATTGGTTCTGATGGTCTATAAGACTTATGATTGGTTCTGATGTTCTATGAGACTTATGATTGGTTCTGATGGTCTATGAGACTTATGATTGGTTCTGATGGTCTATAAGACTTATGATTGGTTCTGATGGTCTATAAGACTTATGATTGGTTCTGATGTTCTATGAGACTTATGATTGGTTCTGATGGTCTATAAGACTTATGATTGGTTCTGATGTTCTATGAGACTTATGATTGGTTCTGATGGTCTATAAGACTTATGATTGGTTCTGATGGTCTATAAGACTTATGATTGGTTCTGATGTTCTATGAGACTTATGATTGGTTCTGATGGTCTATAAGACTTATGATTGGTTCTGATGGTCTATAAGACTTATGATTGGTTCTGATGGTCTATAAGACTTATGTTGCATGTGTCCAGGGGGTCCATCCAGTTCTGGGCTGCATTGTGACCACGTTGTGTGTAGTTCAGGTCTTACCTGCTCTGCTGCGCTGCCAAGTCCAACATCCTCTGTGAGCTCACTTCCTCTCTCTGCTGTCAACAGGAAGTAGAAAAATGATGTCATATTTCATAATAATCAGCATTTTGTTTGAGTGACAGGAGGGTTGTGTTCAACTTCTTCCACGCCTTCTTGGCAGCACTCATCAAACTTCTGGCAGGTAACTTCACACATGGACATGTTATTAGTCTTATTATTCCCACATGGACATCTTATTAGTCTTATTATTCCCACATGGACATCTTATTAGTCTTATTATTCACACATGGACATCTTATTAGTCTTATTATTCCCACATGGACATGTTATTAGTCTTATTATTCCCACATGGACATCTTATTAGTCTTATTATTCCCACATGGACATCTTATTAGTCTTATTATTCCCACATGGACATCTTATTAGTCTTATTATTAGTCTTATTATTCCCACATGGACATGTTATTAGTCTTATTATTCCCACATGGACATCTTATTACTCTTATTATTCCCACATGGACATGTTATTAGTCTTATTATTCCCACATGGACATGTTATTAGTCTTATTATTCCCACATGGACATGTTATTAGTCTTATTATTCCCACATGGACATGTTATTAGTCTTATTATTCCCACATGGACATGTTATTAGTCTTATTATTCCCACATGGACATCTTATTACTCTTATTATTCCCACATGGACATGTTATTAGTCTTATTATTCCCACATGGACATCTTATTAGTCTTATTATTCCCACATGGACATCTTATTAGTCTTATTATTCCCACATGGACATCTTATTAGTCTTATTATTAGTCTTATTATTCCCACATGGACATGTTATTAGTCTTATTATTCCCACATGGACATCTTATTACTCTTATTATTCCCACATGGACATGTTATTAGTCTTATTATTCCCACATGGACATGTTATTAGTCTTATTATTCCCACATGGACATCTTATTACTCTTATTATTCCCACATGGACATCCTATTAGTCTTATTATTCCCACATGGACATGTTATTAGTCTTATTATTCCCACATGGACATGTTATTAGTCTTATTATTCCCACATGGACATGTTATTAGTCTTATTATTCCCACATGGACATCTTATTAGTCTTATTATTCCCACATGGACATGTTATTAGTCTTATTATTCCCACATGGACATCTTATTAGTCTTATTATTCTCACATGGACATGTTATTAGTCTTATTATTCCCACATGGACATGTTATTAGTCTTATTATTCCCACATGGACATGTTATTAGTCTTATTATTCCCACATGGACATCTTATTAGTCTTATTATTCCCACATGGACATCTTATTAGTCTTATTATTCCCACATGGACATCTTATTAGTCTTATTATTCCCACATGGACATCTTATTAGTCTTATTATTCCCACATGGACATCTTATTAGTCTTATTATTCCCACATGGACATCTTATTAGTCTTATTATTCCCACATGGACATCTTATTAGTCTTATTATTCCCACATGGACATCTTATTAGTCTTATTATTCCCACATGGACATCTTATTAGTCTTATTATTCCCACATGGACATCTTATTAGTCTTATTATTCCCACATGGACATGTTATTAGTCTTATTATTCCCACATGGACATCTTATTAGTCTTATTATTCCCACATGGACATCTTATTAGTCTTATTATTCCCACATGGACATCTTATTAGTCTTATTATTCCCACATGGACATCTTATTAGTCTTATTATTCCCACATGGACATCTTATTAGTCTTATTATTCCCACATGGACATCTTATTAGTCTTATTATTCCCACATGGACATCTTATTAGTCTTATTATTCTCACATGGACATGTTATTAGTCTTATTATTCCCACATGGACATCTTATTAGTCTTATTATTCTCACATGGACATGTTATTAGTCTTATTATTCCCACATGGACATGTTATTAGTCTTATTATTCCCACATGGACATGTTATTAGTCTTATTATTCCCACATGGACATGTTATTAGTCTTATTATTCCCACATGGACATGTTATTAGTCTTATTATTCCCACATGGACATCTTATTAGTCTTATTATTCCCACATGGACATCTTATTAGTCTTATTATTCCCACATGGACATCTTATTAGTCTTATTATTCCCACATGGACATCTTATTAGTCTTATTATTCCCACATGGACATCTTATTAGTCTTATTATTAGTCTTATTATTCCCACATGGACATGTTATTAGTCTTATTATTCCCACATGGACATCTTATTACTCTTATTATTCCCACATGGACATGTTATTAGTCTTATTATTCCCACATGGACATGTTATTAGTCTTATTATTCCCACATGGACATCTTATTAGTCTTATTATTCCCACATGGACATGTTATTAGTCTTATTATTCCCACATGGACATGTTATTAGTCTTATTATTCCCACATGGACATGTTATTAGTCTTATTATTCCCACATGGACATCTTATTAGTCTTATTATTCCCACATGGACATGTTATTAGTCTTATTATTCCCACATGGACATCTTATTAGTCTTATTATTCCCACATGGACATCTTATTAGTCTTATTATTCCCACATGGACATCTTATTAGTCTTATTATTCCCACATGGACATGTTATTAGTCTTATTATTCCCACATGGACATCTTATTAGTCTTATTATTCCCACATGGACATCTTATTAGTCTTATTATTCCCACATGGACATCTTATTAGTCTTATTATTCCCACATGGACATCTTATTAGTCTTATTATTCCCACATGGACATCTTATTAGTCTTATTATTCCCACATGGACATCTTATTAGTCTTATTATTCCCACATGGACATCTTATTAGTCTTATTATTCCCACATGGACATCTTATTAGTCTTATTATTCCCACATGGACATCTTATTAGTCTTATTATTCCCACATGGACATCTTATTAGTCTTATTATTCCCACATGGACATCTTATTAGTCTTATTATTCCCACATGGACATCTTATTAGTCTTATTATTCCCACATGGACATGTTATTAGTCTTATTATTCCCACATGGACATGTTATTCGTCTTATTATTCCCACATGGACATGTTATTAGTCTTATTATTCCGACATGGACATCCATATTCCTCACAATTATTGTTATTAGTCTTATTATTCCCACATGGACATGTTATTAGTGTTATTATTCCCACATGGACATCTTATTAGTCTTATTATTCCCACATGGACATGTTATTAGTCTTATTATTCCCACATGGACATGTTATTAGTCTTATTATTCCCACATGGACATCTTATTAGTCTTATTATTCCCACATGGACATGTTATTAGTCTTATTATTCCCACATGGACATGTTATTAGTCTTATTATTCCCACATGGACATGTTATTAGTCTTATTATTCCCACATGGACATCTTATTAGTCTTATTATTCCCACATGGACATGTTATTAGTCTTATTATTCCCACATGGACATGTTATTAGTCTTATTATTCCCACATGGACATCTTATTAGTCTTATTATTCCCACATGGACATGTTATTAGTCTTATTATTCCCACATGGACATCTTATTAGTCTTATTATTCCCACATGGACATGTTATTAGTCTTATTATTCCCACATGGACATGTTATTAGTCTTATTATTCCCACATGGACATCTTATTAGTCTTATTCCCACATGGACATGTTATTAGTCTTATTATTCCCACATGGACATGTTATTCGTCTTATTATTCCCACATGGACATCTTATTAGTCTTATTATTCCCACATGGACATCTTATTAGTCTTATTATTACCACATGGACATGTTATTAGTCTTATTATTACCACATGGACATGTTATTAGTCTTATTATTCCCACATGGACATCTTATTAGTCTTATTATTCCCACATGGACATGTTATTCGTCTTATTCTTCCCACATGGACATGTTATTAGTCTTATTATTCCCACATGGACATCTAATTAGTCTTATTATTCCCACATGGACATGTTATTAGTCTTATTATTCCCACATGGACATGTTATTAGTCTTATTATTCCCACATGGACATCTTATTATTCCCACATGGACATGTTATTAGTCTTATTATT
Organism: Nerophis ophidion; assembly: GCF_033978795.1. NCBI lineage: Eukaryota > Metazoa > Chordata > Actinopteri > Syngnathiformes > Syngnathidae > Nerophis > Nerophis ophidion. Next base: position 1,069,562 of record NC_084625.1, read on the forward strand.
CCCACATGGACATGTTATTAGTCTTATTATTCCCACATGGACATCTTATTAGTCTTATTATTCCCACATGGACATGTTATTAGTCTTATTATTCCCACATGGACATGTTATTAGTCTTATTATTCCCACATGGACATGTTATTAGTCTTATTATTCCCACATGGACATCTTATTAGTCTTATTATTCCCACATGGACATCTTATTAGTCTTATTATTCCCACATGGACATGTTATTAGTCTTATTATTCCCACATGGACATCTTATTAGTCTTATTATTCCCACATGGACATCTTATTAGTCTTATTATTCCCACATGGACATGTTATTAGTCTTATTATTCCCACATGGACATGTTATTAGTCTTATTATTCCCACATGGACATGTTATTAGTCTTATTATTCCCACATGGACATCTTATTAGTCTTATTATTCCCACATGGACATGTTATTAGTCTTATTATTCCCACATGGACATCTTAGTAGTCTTATTATTCCCACATGGACATGTTATTAGTCTTATTATTCCCACATGGACATGTTATTAGTCTTATTATTCCCACATGGACATCTTATTAGTCTTATTATTCCCACATGGACATGTTATTAGTCTTATTATTCCCACATGGACATCTTATTAGTCTTATTATTCCCACATGGACATGTTATTAGTCTTATTATTCCCACATGGACATGTTATTAGTCTTATTATTCCCACATGGACATCTTATTAGTCTTATTATTCCCACATGGACATGTTATTAGTCTTATTATTCCCACATGGACATGTTATTCGTCTTATTATTCCCACATGGACATCTTATTAGTCTTATTATTCCCACATGGACATCTTATTAGTCTTATTATTACCACATGGACATGTTATTAGTCTTATTATTACCACATGGACATGTTATTAGTCTTATTATTCCCACATGGACATCTTATTAGTCTTATTATTCCCACATGGACATGTTATTCGTCTTATTCTTCCCACATGGACATGTTATTAGTCTTATTATTCCCACATGGACATCTAATTAGTCTTATTATTCCCACATGGACATGTTATTAGTCTTATTATTCCCACATGGACATGTTATTAGTCTTATTATTCCCACATGGACATCTTATTATTCCCACATGGACATGTTATTAGTCTTATTATTCCCACATGGACATGTTATTAGTCTTATTATTCCCACATGGACATCTTATTAGTCTTATTATTCCCACATGGACATGTTATTAGTCTTATTATTCCCACATGGACATGTTATTAGTCTTATTATTCCCACATGGACATGTTATTAGTCTTATTATTCCCACATGGACATGTTATTAGTCTTATTATTCCCACATGGACATCTTATTAGTCTTATTATTCCCACATGGACATGTTATTAGTCTTATTATTCCCACATGGACATGTTATTAGTCTTATTATTCCCACATGGACATCTTATTAGTCTTATTATTCCCACATGGACATCTTATTAGTCTTATTATTCCCACATGGACATGTTATTAGTCTTATTATTCCCACATGGACATCTTATTAGTCTTATTATTCCCACATGGACATCTTATTAGTCTTATTATTCCCACATGGACATGTTATTAGTCTTATTATTCCCACATGGACATGTTATTAGTCTTATTATTCCCACATGGACATGTTATTAGTCTTATTATTCCCACATGGACATCTTATTAGTCTTATTATTCCCACATGGACATGTTATTAGTCTTATTATTCCCACATGGACATGTTATTCGTCTTATTATTCCCACATGGACATCTTATTAGTCTTATTATTACCACATGGACATCTTATTAGTCTTATTATTACCACATGGACATGTTATTAGTCTTATTATTCCCACATGGACATCTTATTAGTCTTATTATTCCCACATGGACATGTTATTCGTCTTATTCTTCCCACATGGACATGTTATTAGTCTTATTATTCCCACATGGACATCTTATTAGTCTTATTATTACCACATGGACATGTTATTAGTCTTATTATTCCCACATGGACATCTTATTAGTCTTATTATTCCCACATGGACATGTTATTCGTCTTATTCTTCCCACATGGACATGTTATTAGTCTTATTATTCCCACATGGACATCTAATTAGTCTTATTATTCCCACATGGACATGTTATTAGTCTTATTATTCCCACATGGACATGTTATTAGTCTTATTATTCCCACATGGACATCTTATTATTCCCACATGGACATGTTATTAGTCTTATTATTCCCACATGGACATGTTATTAGTCTTATTATTCCCACATGGACATGTTATTAGTGTTATTATTCCCACATGGACATCTTATTAGTCTTATTATTCCCACATGGACATCCATATTCCACACAGTTATTGTTATTCGTATTATTGGTGTAATGTAATATTTCATGACTCATTGATATGTTCCATAATTCATCACTTTTAGGCAATGATACAAAGTTGTAAGAAAATCATGTTTCAGCCAAGTTTTTCTTTAAATATCAATAATGAATGTTCAATTATGTCAACAAGATATGTCACTTGAACAAAACTATTATTATTTTATTATTATTCAAATTAATCTTTGTTTCAAAGTCATTGATGATCAACATTTATATTTCATCATTTTATTGTTAGTGATGATGTTTTGTTGGCATTTTTCATCTTTCTGAATGTTGTCTATATGCAGTCTGTTTTGTTATTATTATTATTATTATTGTTGTTATCATTATTATTCATGTTGACCTGATAGAAATAATATTCCTGTTTTCATGAAATAATTACACATCATCCCAGTCCACATCCATTCATGGTCACACTGTTACATTACTACATAGTTACAGTACTACATAGTTACATGATGACATAGTTACAGTACTACATAGTTACATGATGACATAGTTACAGTACTACATAGTTACATGATGACATAGTTACACTACTACATAGTTACATGATGACATAGTTACAGTACTACATAGTTACATGATGACATAGTTACACTACTACATAGTTACATGATGACATAGTTACAGTACTACATAGTTACATGATGACATAGTTACAGTACTACATAGTTACATGATGACATAGTTACAGTACTACATAGTTACATGATGACATAGTTACAGTACTACATAGTTACATGATGACATAGTTACAGTACTACATTGTTACACGATGACATAGTTACAGTACTACATAGTTACATGATGACATAGTTACAGTACTACATAGTTACATGATGACATAGTTACAGTACTACATAGTTACATGATGACATAGTTACAGTACTACATAGTTACAGTACTACATAGTTACAGTACTACATTGTTACATGATGACATAGTTACAGTACTACATAGTTACATGATGACATAGTTACAGTACTACATAGTTACATGATGACATAGTTACAGTACTACATAGTTACATGATGACATAGTTACAGTACTACATAGTTACATGATGACATAGTTACAGTACTACATTGTTACATGATGACATAGTTACAGTACTACATAGTTACATGATGACATAGTTACAGTACCACATAGTTACATGATGACATAGTTACAGTACTACATAGTTACATGATGACATAGTTACAGTACTACATAGTTACAGTACTACATAGTTACAGTACTACATTGTTACATGATGACATAGTTACAGTACTACATAGTTACATGATGACATAGTTACAGTACTACATTGTTACATGATGACATAGTTACAGTACTACATAGTTACATGATGACATAGTTACAGTACTACATAGTTACATGATGACATAGTTACAGTACTACATAGTTACATGATGACATAGTTACAGTACTACATAGTTACAGTACTACATAGTTACAGTACTACATTGTCACATGATGACATAGTTACAGTACTACATAGTTACATGATGACATAGTTACAGTACTACATAGTTACATGATGACATAGTTACAGTACTACATAGTTACATGATGACATAGTTACAGTACTACATAGTTACATGATGACATAGTTACAGTACTACATTGTTACATGATGACATAGTTACAGTACTACATAGTTACATGATGACATAGTTACAGTACCACATAGTTACATGATGACATAGTTACAGTACTACATAGTTACATGATGACATAGTTACAGTACTACATAGTTACAGTACTACATAGTTACAGTACTACATAGTTACATGATGACATAGTTACAGTACTACATAGTTACATGATGACATAGTTACAGTACTACATTGTTACATGATGACATAGTTACAGTACTACATAGTTACATGATGACATAGTTACAGTACTACATAGTTACATGATGACATAGTTACAGTACTACATAGTTACATGATGACATAGTTACAGTACTACATAGTTACATGATGACATAGTTACAGTACTACATAGTTACATGATGACATAGTTACATTACTACATAGTTACATGATGACATAGTTACAGTACCACATAGTTACATGATGACATAGTTACAGTACTACATAGTTACATGATGACATAGTTACAGTACTACATAGTTACATGATGACATAGTTACAGTACTACATAGTTACATGATGACATAGTTACAGTACTACATAGTTACATGATGACATAGTTACAGTACTACATAGTTACATGATGACATAGTTACAGTACTACATTGTTACATGATGACATAGTTACAGTACTACATAGTTACATGATGACATAGTTACAGTACTACATAGTTACATGATGACATAGTTACAGTACTACATAGTTACAGTACTACATTGTTACATGATGACATAGTTACAGTATTACATAGTTACATGATGACATAGTTACAGTACTACATAGTTACATGATGACATAGTTACAGTACTACATAGTTACATGATGACATAGTTACATGATGACATAGTTACAGTACTACATAGTTACATGATGACATAGTTACATGATGACATAGTTACAGTACTACATTGTTACATGATGACATAGTTACAGTATTACATAGTTACATGATGACATAGTTACAGTACTACATAGTTACATGATGACATAGTTACAGTACTACATAGTTACAGTACTACATAGTTACATGATGACATAGTTACATTACTACATAGTTACATGATGACATAGTTACAGTACCACATAGTTACATGATGACATAGTTACAGTACTACATAGTTACATGATGACATAGTTACAGTACTACATAGTTACATGATGACATAGTTACAGTACTACATAGTTACATGATGACATAGTTACAGTACTACATTGTTACATGATGACATAGTTACAGTACTACATAGTCACATGATGACATAGTTACAGTACTACATTGTTACATGATGACATAGTTACAGTACTACATAGTTACATGATGACATAGTTACAGTACTACATAGTTACATGATGACATAGTTACAGTACTACATAGTTACAGTACTACATTGTTACATGATGACATAGTTACAGTATTACATAGTTACATGATGACATAGTTACAGTACTACATAGTTACATGATGACATAGTTACAGTACTACATAGTTACATGATGACATAGTTACAGTACTACATTGTTACATGATGACATAGTTACAGTACTACATAGTTACATGATGACATAGTTACAGTACTACATAGTTACATGATGACATAGTTACAGTACTACATAGTTACATGATGACATAGTTACAGTACTACATAGTTACATGATGACATAGTTACATTACTACATAGTTACATGATGACATAGTTACAGTACCACATAGTTACATGATGACATAGTTACAGTACTACATAGTTACATGATGACATAGTTACAGTACTACATAGTTACATGATGACATAGTTACAGCACTACATAGTTACATGATGACATAGTTACAGTACTACATAGTTACATGATGACATAGTTACAGTACTACATAGTTACATGATGACATAGTTACAGTACTACATTGTTACATGATGACATAGTTACAGTACTACATAGTTACATGATGACATAGTTACAGTACTACATAGTTACATGATGACATAGTTACAGTACTACATAGTTACATGATGACATAGTTACAGTACTACATTGTTACATGATGACATAGTTACAGTACTACATAGTTACATGATGACATAGTTACAGTACTACATAGTTACATGATGACATAGTTACAGTACTACATAGTTACAGTACTACATAGTTACATGATGACATAGTTACAGTACTACATAGTTACATGATGACATAGTTACAGTACTACATTGTTACATGATGACATAGTTACAGTACTACATTGTTACATGATGACATAGTTACAGTACTACATTGTTACATGATGACATAGTTACAGTACTACATAGTTACATGATGACATAGTTACAGTACTACATAGTTACATGATGACATAGTTACAGTACTACATAGTTACATGATGACATAGTTACAGTACTACATTGTTACATGATGACATAGTTACAGTACTACATAGTTACATGATGACATAGTTACAGTACTACATAGTTACATGATGACATAGTTACAGTACTACATAGTTACAGTACTACATAGTTACAGTACTACATAGTTACAGTACTACATTGTTACATGATGACATAGTTACAGTACTACATAGTTACATGATGACATAGTTACAGTACTACATAGTTACATGATGACATAGTTACATGATGACATAGTTACAGTACTACATAGTTACAGTACTACATTGTTACATGATGACATAGTTACAGTACTACATAGTTACATGATGACATAGTTACAGTACTACATTGTTACATGATGACATAGTTACAGTACTACATAGTTACATGATGACATAGTTACATGATGACATAGTTACAGTACTACATAGTTACATGATGACATAGTTACAGTACTACATAGTTACATGATGACATAGTTACAGTACTAAATAGTTACATGATGACATAGTTACAGTACTACATAGTTACATGATGACATAGTTACAGTACTACATAGTTAAATGATGACATAGTTACATGATGACATAGTTACAGTACTACATAGTTACAGTACTACATAGTTACAGTACTACATAGTTACATGATGACATGATTACACAGTTGCAGCCATCTTCACTGGCCTGAAGTTGATTGACAGCTCTGCCAGCCAATGGCTGATGAAGGTGATGGGCGGGCTGCTGGGCTGGGAGGCGGTCTTCCACACCTTGCTGCAGGTCAACACCTCATGCAGACTGCACCCTACAGGTAAATATCTACTTCCTGTTTCATCATGTGACCACAAACTATCATAGAATTATATATATTATTATTATAGACTGAAGTAGGATTATATATATATTATTATAGACTATAATATATATAATCCTACTATAGACTATAATAATATGTGTCATATATATACTCCTACTGTAGACTGTAGTAGGATTATTGATATGAAACATATTATTATAGTCTACA